>NC_057794.1:149518741-149818741 GCF_018294505.1 Triticum aestivum | reverse complement strand
ACTTGTAGGAGTAGTTGCTATCAATTTTGTTGAGTTTGGTTCACTTTTATTTTGAGTTGCTAAAAATTTCAGAAAAATATGAAGAAATTTTTGAGGGGCTCATCGAGCCGAAGCTCGAAGGATAAATAAAGTGAAGAGAACAAGAAGCCCAAGTATAATCTCCCTCGCACCGTGGAGGTTTGGCCGTGTGAATGGCCTTGTGATGATTTCTTGAGAGCAACCGGGATTTATGATGATTTCTATGAATTGGCTGAGAGTGCAGGCCTCACCGCCTTCCTCCATGACCAATGCGAACAGTATCTCTTACTCACCAATATCTTTGTGCAAAACTTTCATTTCCATGCTAGTAGCTCACCACCTACGGTGGAATTTTATTTATATGATGAGCATAAGGAGATGTCACTTTGTGATTTTTGTCAGGTTTGTTTGATCCCTTTTGAGGGCAGTGTAGAGGAACCACATCGTGACTATGTGGAAGAGTTTATTGATACAATTGCTGTAGGGGAAACGAGGAAAGTTTCTGATGCAAGAATTACTAGCATACATTTTCCTGTTTTACGTTACTTTGCTATATTTGCTAGTAGATACTTAATTGGTCGCGGAAACTGTGGCAACCTTAGTGCCCCTAATATTGTTATTTTGTGCCATGCCTTGTTCCGTGATGACACATTTACTATGGGCGCTATTGTTGCAAAGCGGTTAAATCTTAACCGCACTAAGGGCCCCATCTTGGGAGGTATCTACGCCTCGCGCCTCGCTGCACATTTTAACATACCTATTAGACATTATGAGAAGGAAGAAAAGTTGCTTCCTCCTGTTTTTCTAGACTATAAGAGTATGGTAGCACATGATTTTATCATTAAGAATAAGGGAAAGATGCTTAAGTACAAGCTGATATTTGATAAAAATCACCCTGAGACTATTACTTGCCTGCTCCTTCCTTGTTTGACTTATTTGCAGGCAAGTACCTTGTTCTGCCGGAGGCCATTCATGCCTACCAAAACCCCACACCAGCTACAGAGCCAGAGCCGGAACCACAATTTGATCCTCACCGGCAATCTGTTTATCAGTGGAATCCGGAAGAGATCGCCAACCAGTAGCACCAGGGGGATCCTTCTCAGTATGACCCCAACTATTACTTTGGATATCCGCCAGGCCAGCCGTGGCCATAGACCAACTTAGGCCAAAAGCCTAAGCTTGGGGGAGTATGTATTTCTCACCGACATTACATTCATGTTCACACACTCATGCTAGTTGTCGGTGCTCATACTTTTTCATTGTATCATGCATGCTAGTTTACTTCCCTTTTTATGATTTCTTCTTGTGTGTTTGAAAAACCTTAGAAAACAAAAAAATTAGTTGTAGCTTTTAGTTAGTTTACTTTCCATGCCTGTATTAGTAATAATTAAAAAGAAAACCCAAAAAGATTTCTCGTCCTTCTTTTGCTTATTGGGAGCTTTTCCATGTAAATAGTTTTATTTATTTTCTTGTTCTTTAGGGGTCGAGAGAAGAAGACCATAATGAAAATGTTGAGTGGCTCTCATATGCATTATTGTTGATCTAACAAAGAGCCCATATTACCTTGTCTTCTCTCTTGAATTGAATGCTTGCAGATTCCAGCTTAGTCCAATGCACATGCACTATTATTATTATCTACACTATTCGGTCGTGCAAGTGAAAGGCAATAATGATGATTATATGATGAACTTATTGAGATGAGAAAAGCTGGTATGAACTCGGCCTCTCTTGTTTTTGTAAATATGATTAGTTCATCGTTCCTGATTCAGCCTACTATGAAAGAAACATGTTTGCAATGATAATTAGATATTATAGTTGCTTATGCCATGCTTAATTAGCTAGGAGCTTATAATGGTTTACCTTATGTGCCAACATGCTATTAAAATGGTTGTGATGTGGTATGATAGGGTGGTATCCTCTTTTGAATGATTCGAGTGGCTTGACTTGGCACATGTTCACGCATGTAGTTGAAACAAAATCAACATAGCCTCTACGATATTTATGTTCATGGTGAATTATATCCTACTCATGTTTGCATTCGGTGTTGATTAATTTTAATGCATGTTCATGACTGTTGTCGCTCTCTAGCTGGTCGCTTCCCAGTCTTTTTCTAGCCTTCATTTGTACTAAGAGGGAATACTGCTTGTGCATCCAATTCCATAAACCCCAAAGTTATTCCATATGAGTCGACCATACCTACCTATATGCGGTATCTACCTGCCGTTCCAAGTAAATTTGTATGTGCCAAACTCTAAACCTTCAAATAAACATTCTGTTTTGTATGCTCGAATAGCTCATGTATCAACTAGGGTTGTCTGTATCTTCCATGCTATGCAGGTTATTCTCAAGAGGAGTGGACCCCTCTCCTCACTCACGAGAAAATGGATGGTCACTGGGATGCCCAATCCCATGCTTTATGCAAATCAAATCAAAATAACTGCAAACAAAACTCCCCCGGGACTCTTGTTAGTTGGAGGCACTCGTTGTTTTGAGCAAGCCATGGATTGATGCTTGTTGGTGGAGGGGGAGTATAAACTTTACCATTATGTTTGGGAACCGCCCATAATGTGTGTAGCATGGAAGATATCGAGATCTCTCGGTTGTTATGTTGACAATGAAAGTATACCGCTCAAAATATTATTCATATCTATTTCAAAACCGAGCTCTGGCACCTCTACAAATCCATGCTTCCCTCTGCGAAGGGCCTATCTATTTACTTTTATGTTGAGTCATCATCCTCTTATTAAAAAGCACCAGTTGGAGAGCACCGCTGTCATTTGCATCCATTACTTTTAGTTTACATTGAGTATGATTGTGACTGGATCTCTTTTACCATAAATGACAATGTCTAGTCAGTCCTTGATCTTTAAAGGTGCTCTGCATTTATGTTTTGCGCTCTCAGAAAAGGCTAGTGAGATACCATCTTGTCATGTCATATCATGATTGTTTTGAGAAAGTGTTGTCATCCGAGATTTACTATTATTGCTCGCTAGTTGATTATGTCATTGATATGAGTAAACATGAGATCTAAATGTTATTGTGAATAGGGTTAGTTCATAATCTTTGCTGAAAACCTGAATGTTGGCTTTACATATTTACAACAACAAGAGCAAATAGAGTTTGTAAAAGTTTTTCTTTATCACTTTCAGTTTATCAACTGAATTGCTTGAGGACGAGCAAAGGTTTAAGCTTGGGGGAGTTGATACGTCTTCGTCGTATCTACTTTTCCAAACACTTTTGCCCTTGTTTTGGACTCTAACTTGCATGATTTGAATGGAACTAACCCGGACTAATGTTGTTTTCAGCAGAATTGCCATCGTGTTATTTTTGTGCAGAAATAAAAGTTCTCAGAATGACCTGAAAATCAACGGAGAATTATTTTGGAATATATAAAAAATACTGGAAGAAAGATCCATGTCAGGGGGCCCACACCCTGTCCATGAGGGTGGGGGCGCCCCCTACCTCGTGGGCCCCCTGATGCTCCACCGACCTCAACCTTGACTCCATATATTCACTTTCGAGGAGAAAAAACCAGAGAGAAGGATTCATCGCGTTTTACGATACGGAGCCGCCGCCAAGCCCTAAACTCTCTCGGGAGGGCTGATCTGGAGTCCGTTCGGGGCTCCGGAGAGGGGAATCCGTCGCCATCGTCATCATCAACCTTTCTCCATCACCAATTTCATGATGCTCACCGCCGTGTGTGAGTAATTCCATTGTAGTCTTGCTGGACGGTGATGGTTTGGATGAGATTTATCATGTAATCGAGTTAGTTTTGTTAGGGTTTGATCCCTAGTATCCACTATGTTCTGAGATTGATGTTGCTATGACTTTGCTATGCTTAATGCTTGTCACTAGGGCCCGAGTGCCATGATTTCATATCTGAACCTATTATGTTTTCATCAATATATGAGAGTTCTTGATCCTATCTTGCAAGTCTATAGTCACCTATTATGTGTTGTGATCCGTTAACCCCGGAGTGACAATAATCGGGATACTTACCGGTGATGACCGTAGTTTGAGGAGTTCATGTATTCACTATGCGTTAATGCTTTGGTCTGGTACTCTATTAAAAGGATACCTTAATATCCCTTAGTTTACATTAGGACCCCCGCTGCCACGGGAGGGTAGGACAAAAGATGTCATGCAAGTTCTTTTCCATAAGCATGTATGACTATATTTGGAATACATGTCTACATTACATTGATGAACTGGAGCTAGTTCTGTGTCACCCTAGGTTATGGCTGTTACATGATCGATCGCATCCGGCATAATTCTCAATCACCGATCCAATGCCTATGAGCTTTTCATATATTGTTCTTCGCTTGTTTACTTTTCTGCTGCTACAATTACAATCACTACAAAACCCAAAAATATTACTTTTGCTACCATTACTTTTGCTATCGTTACCACTACTATCATATTACTTTGCTACTAAATACCTTGCTGCAGATATTAAGTTTCCAGGTGTGGTTGAATTGACAACTCAGTTGCTAATACTTGAGAATATTCTTTGGCTCCCCTTGTGTCGAATCAATAAATTTGGGTTGAATACTCTACCCTCAAAAACTGTTGTGATCCCCTATACTTGTGGGTTATCAGTGACTATAACTAGCAATATCAGATCAAGAACACAAATTTATTCATGAAAACATAATAGGTTCAGATCTGAAATCATGGCACTCGGGCCCTAGTGACAAGCATTAGGCATAACAAAGTCATAGCAACATAAATCTTAGAACATAGTGGATACTAGGGATCAAACCCTAACAAAATTAACTCGGTTACATGGTAAATCTCATCCAACCCATCACGGTCCAGCAAGCCTACGATCGAATTACTCACGCACGGTGGTGAGCATCATGGAATTAGTGATGGAGGGTGGTTGATGATGACGATGGCAACGGATTCCCCTCTCCGGAGCCCAGAACGGACTCCAGATCTGCCCTCCCAAGGAAGAACAGGGCTTGGCGGCGGCTCCGTATCGTAAAACGCAATGAATCCTTCTCTCTGATTTTTTCTCCCCGAACATGAATATATGGAGTTGGAGTTGAGGTCGGTTGAGGTCCATGGGGCCCACAAGGACGGAGGGCACGCCCCCACCCTTGTTGTCAGGGTGTGGGCCCCCTTCAGTTGATTCTTTTGACAATATGTTTTATTAATTCCAAAAATGATCTCCGTAAATTTTCAGGTCATTCCGAGAACTTTTATTTCTGCACAAAAATAACACCATGGCAATTCTGCTAAAAACAACGTCAGTCCGGGTTAGTTCCATTCAAATCATGCAAATTAGAGTCCAAAACAAGGGCAAAAGAGTTTGGAAAAGTAGATGCGATGGAGACGTATCAAACGTCATCTACAAGGTGGTGGCTAAATGTTTGGTAAATCGGCTCTGTCCTATTCTCGATGATATAATATCTCCTGAGAAAAGTGCATTTGTCCATGTATGGATGATCATAGATAATGCGTTAATTGTGTTTGTATGCTTTCACTACATACAGCAAGAGAAGGACCATGACAAAAGTTTTTGTGCCTACAAACTAGATTTTTTTTCTAAAGCGTATGACAAGGTGGATTGGATCTTCTTGGAGCGAATGATGCAAAAGATGGGTTTCGCTCACTGGTGGGTGAACTAGATTATGGCTTGCGTCACCTCGTTGAGATACACAACAAAATTTAATGGAACCCTCTTGAATTCGTTTGCACCATCATACGGACTACGACAACATGATCCTCTCTCCCCATTTTTGTTCCTAGTGGTGGTTGGTGGTCTTTCTTCTTTGTTAAAGGATGGGGAAGCTAAAGGTGATTATACTCTGCTCAAAGTATGTCGTAGAGCCCCTGGTATGTCTCACCTCCTCTTTGCAGATGATACTTTGTTATTCTTAAAGGCATAAGAGGAGCAAGCGAGGAAGGTCCAACATGTACTGAATACTTATGAGAGAGCACAGGTCAAAGTATAAATCCAACAGAGTGTAGTGCACTATTTGGTTCTTCCTGCACAATGGAACAACAGGAGAAGGTGCGGGATGTTCTTCATATTGAAACAGTGGCCTTCGAAGACAAGTATTTGGGTCTACCCACACCTGAAGGACGTATGTCTCAGGGAAAATTTTAAAATTTCTTGTCCAGAATATTGAAGAGAATCATAGTGTAGAGGGACACTCTCCCACTTGCAGGCAAAGAAACAATGATAAAAGTTGTTACCCAAGCCATCCCAACATATGTTATGGTTGTCTTCAAGATACCAATGTTTGTTTGTGATGACCTGAACTGAATGGTTCAAAACTTCTGGTGGGGCTCATCTGAAGGGAAGAGGGAGACACACTGGTTAGCATGGCCGAAAATCTTAGCACACAAAACAAAAGGAGACCTAGAATTTAGAGATTTCTATTTTTTAACCATGCTCTCCTTGCGAGACGGGGATGGCAGCTGCTATCGAAACCTAACAGTTTATGTGCGCAGGTTCTAAAAGCTCAATATTACCATGATGACCCCTTGGAGGACACAGTCTTCTCCGGAAATGCCTCTCCTACGTGGCAGGCCATAGAGTATGGCCTTGGGCTCCTAAAGAAGGGCATCGTGTGGCGTGTTGGGGACGGCCGGAATATTCGTATTTGGCGTGATCGATGGGTGCCCAGAGAACCATCATGCCAACCCATCACCCAGCAGGGTAATTGCCGACTAAGGAGGGTGTCTGAGGTCCTGGGGGCGGACGGGTCCTGGCGCATGGACTTGCTCCATCGCTACTTCCTGCCAGCAGACATATATGTGATCTCCACCATTCGCACATTGCCCTGCATCACTAACGACATCACTGCATGGGCGCAAGAGAAGAACGCTATCTTCACCGTTCGGTCCGCCTACCGGTTTGCCATGGACGAGTGCGGTCATCCATTGGCTACCGCCATGAGCAGGGCACCGGATGGTTGTTGCACCATCTATAAGACCATATGGGGGTGCCCTGCTCCCCCGAAGGTACGCGTGTTTGCATGGAGGATTGTCACAAATTCACTTGCTATTTGGGCAAACAAGTTTTCTTGCCACCTTGAGGTGTCTGACTTATGTCCTTTATGTGGTGTGGAATGTGAGGATGGTTTCCATGCACTCTGTAGGTGCCCATTGGCGAAGGACTTATGGCATGCCATGGCCAAAGGTTGGCACATTCCAAGGGTTGAGGACGTTGTTAACCCTGGACCGGAGTGGCTCTTCACCATGCTGGAGCCACTCGATGTGGAAACGCGAATGATCATTGTCGGTGTCAAAACCGGCGGATCTCGGGTAGGGGGTCCCGAACTGTGCGTCTAGGCGGATGGTAACAGGAGGCAGGGGACACGATGTTTACCCAGGTTCGGGCCCTCTTGATGGAGGTAAAACCCTACGTCCTGCTTGATTGTTCTTGATGATATGAGTAGTACAAGAGTTGATCTACGACGAGATCAGAGAGGCTAAACCCTAGAAGCTAGCCTATGGTATGATTGTTGTTGGTCCTATGGACTAAACCCTCCGGTTTATATAGACACCGGAGGGGGTCAGGGTTACACAGAGTCGGTTACAAGGAAGGAGATCTACATATCCGTATTGCCAAGCTTGCCTTCCACGCCAAGGAGAGTCCCATCCGGACACGGGACGAAGTCTTCAATCTTGTATCTTCATAGTCCAATAGTCCGGCCAAAGGATATAATCCGGCTGTCCAGATACCCCCTAATCCAGGACTCCCTCAGTAGCCCCTGAACCAGGCTTCAATGACGATGAGTCCGGTGCGCAGATTGTCTTCGGTATTGCAAGGCGGGTTCCTCCTCCGAATACTTCATAGAAGATTTTGAACACGAGGATCGTGTCCGGCTCTGCAAAACAAGTTCCACATACCACCATAGAGAGAATAATATTTCCACAAATCTAATCTGCTAACGTACCTCGTAGCGTGGCATCACACCACAGCCAGGTCTTTATTCGAATCATTTTTCATAACCTATCTCAGCGTGTTTCGCGAGGCGGTTTCCTTGGCACGTCTTGTCGAAGCAGAGATCGGGTCCCCTTATTACGAGATTCCCATCAATACGAACGTGGGTAACCCAACCGCGCCATCAATTACGGTGCTTGGGGGATAAGCGAGTTTTACCAGGCTGGAGGGGCACATAGTTTCATCCGCCCTTATAAAGGGATAAGGTTTCACCTTTTTCTACCCACGCCTTCTTCCTCCTTGCTCATCCATTCTCGTGCACTCGAGCTCCAGCGCCCAAGTCCACATCCTTCTCCTCAACTTTCTCCAAACATGTCCAGGGCAGGAGGCAAGTGGATGGTCTCCTCCGTCATGGAGGGACACATCAAAAAACTACGTGGCGCTGGATACTTAGCCGCGGATATCGTGCACCAGCTACCAGCCGCGGGGCAGATCGTCCCTACCCCGGAACCTTACGAAAGGGTGGTTTTCCTCCCCCACTTCATCCACGGACTGGGGTTTCCCCTCCATCCATTCGTTCGTGGCCTTATGTTCTATTATGGGCTGGACTTTCATGATCTGGCCTCGAATTTCATCCTCAACATCTCGGCGTTCATCGTCATGTGCGAGGCTTTCCTCCGCATCCGGCCCCACTTCGGTCTGTGGCTGAAGACCTTCAATATCAAGCCGAAGGTAGTAGGCGGCCAACAAGCGGAATGCGGCGGAGCCATGGTGGGCAAAATGCCCAGCGTTACATGGCTCGAGGGCTCCTTCGTGGAGACAATAAAGGAGTGGCAATCGGAGTGGTTCTACATCACCGAGCCGCGCAACACCAACTGGGTGGCGGCCCCCGAGTTTCGATCCGGAATCCCCATGCGGCTCACTTCCTGGAAGGAGAAGGGCCTGTCCTGGGGCTCATCGGTGGAGCTGGACGGACTCCAGAAGTGTATCTGGAACATGATAAGCAAGAAACTTAAGCTTGTCAACATAGTCCAGGTCATGCTCTTCCGCTGGATCCTCCCGTGTCAACAACGGGCTTTCAACTTATGGGAGTTTGACCCGGCCCAGCACCAGACTCTACATGTGCTCTTCGACATGACACATAAGGACGTCTAGAAGGTGCTGTTCAAGGGCGCCAAGGTCCCCCCTTCTCTTACTGAGGACCGCGGGCTAAGCGCGAAGCGCCCTGCGAATCCGGTAAGTTCTGTACATCTGTTAGGGTATTTATTTCCCATAGCTTAACCATGTGCGGGGTCTGAGCTCCCATGCCTTTGACAGGACTGGGTGGAGACATCGGAGCAGATTAACTGCCCAGCCCCTCTGCCCGAAGACCCCGTAGACGCTCTCCTGACGGAGATGCGGACTCAGGCTCCTTATGAGGTGTCGGAGAAGACCAAGAAGAAGGCCACGGGAACCCGAAAGAGTTCCCGGTGCCAGGTGGTATCGGACTCATCGTCCGATAACTCCGAGATGCACTCCTCCCGTGAAAACGAGGAGGAGGAAGATGAAGATTCTCCCCCTCCAGCCGGGGGAGACAAGAAAAGGAAGGCCGCCCCAAACGGGGAGGCCGAAGGGTCCAAGAAGGGAAGGACTCTCCTTCCGGAATGTTCCACCACCGCCGACGACGACGAAGACGAGTGGTTACTCAGGGCCAAGCCCCTGGCGAAGTCGTAAGTATTCGGATACCAGAGTAACTCATAGCATACTTTTGTTGCACTGCTTCTCCTAACGTCGAATATGATTATGCAGTCCGCCCCAAGCCCGTATCGACGTATCCTCGTCGGACGGTTCCTTGGACTCGTCGGATATGAATTTTACACTTCCAACCGCCTCCTCTCCTTGCCCTACGGACGATGTCGATGTACTGTCTCAAGGGGCACCGAGCCGGGGGGAGATAGTCCCGGAGGCGCCTCAAGGTGAACTTCCAGACTCCAGGCACGAAGGGAGCAAGACTCCCAAGGGCTCCAAGTTCGTCCCCCAGCCGAACGCCGCACCGGAACCTCCAGTGGTTACGGACTCCGGCAGGCGGGCCCCCTTCCAAGAGGGGCAAGCCGCCCGTGCCGGTGACCTCTGTCCATCCAGAGGCACCGGACAACCTGCTGGGAGCACTTCGCGGCGCTTCCATTGACGAAGAGCACCGCACTATTATGAGTGCGGTGATCAAGAAGGTTCAGTCCGCCAAGAGCGGACTGACTGAAGCCTGTGCCAGCCTTCTAACACGCTTTGAGGTAAGTATTTAAAATATAGGAAAATATTACCGCATAGACAGTAGCCCCTGATGCTTTGTTTGGTGTTCACAAAGAAAAGCCGAATAGAGGATCAAATAATATCTGCAGGAGTCTAATATAAGTATGTCTATATGCGTATGGAGGCTTCGCTGCTGACCTCTGCCACACTGACTGCGGAGGTCGCTGCACTGAAGCAGAACCTCGAGCGGTCCGAGAAAGAGCTCGGTCTTGCCAAGAGGCAGCTCGAGGAGAACAAAGGTAAGTAATGCCTTGTCTATATATATAGAGAGAGAGAGAGAGTAGCACTATTCTGATCCCGGGATCAAAATAGTTATTTGGATCACGGTGGCCCTATATAGGGCTCGATGGACTTGTTCCCGAACTCCCGAACCTACCGGTGACAGAAAAAAGCCCACCCTCCCTCGATCCCCCACCATCCACGATCCCCCACCTCCCGTCGAAAAAAAACCACCCCACCCTACCCTCTGCCCCGATCCCCACCTTGACCTCCCTCGATCCCCTCCCCCGAGCGCCGCCACCATCGCTCGATCTCGCCGCCCTGCGCGCCTCCTCCAGCTGGCCGACCTATCCAAGGCGCCCCCCGGACCTACCAGCGCGGGGTCGCTGGGCGCCGCCCACGCCACCGGGAACCTGTTGCCGCACTTCCGCCATGGCCGCACGCTCCTCCGTGGCCCAATCGTCGCCGCCGCCGGGGATCCTCGAGCACCATCATCCTGGCACGCAGTCCATGGCCGCCTCCCCATGCAGTCCCTTTCTTGCTGCCAGCGGAAATCCTGTCACTCCCTTCCTCTTCTCCTCCTCTTTCTCCAGTGATCTTTGCTGGATCCTGCTGCCGTCAACACCAGGCATCGGAACCCCGGCCCTGCACTCCATCACCGCGCCCTGTCTTCTTCTTGCTACAGCTGCTCCACATCACGTCCGTCCATCGTCGTGATGCCCCCAACTCGTCTGCTTTCCCCAACCGCTGCTGGGTGACCTTCTCGCAAAGGCCAGCTCGACCTTCTCAAGGAAGGTTACTTCCCGAGGATCCGGCTCGCAAGGTGCACACCATCTCGTCCTAGTTGCTGCTGTGTGAAGATCCGCTGGCCTGAAGACGCAAGAGGTAGTCTTTCTAGCTAATGCTAATGCTATTTTCTTCCTCCTAATGAAGTCGACGCCTTGATTTTGATGGATAAGCAAGAACAGAGGAAGATACAGAGCATGAGTAGAACATGGACTACTCGCACGCACCGCCATGGACTGCTCCGCTGCCATCCCTACTGACTGAACTCATCTTAAGAGTTTTATTCACAGATATAATGGACTGGTTCGTGCAAGTTACCAGTATTATTACAATTATAAAACAACAAGTTGCAGGTGTCATCAGTTTGATAGTTTAATAGGCTTTTTTCTGGACAAGAATCACCCATCCCCGCGCATATACGAATCTCTCGATCCACAACTAGCTAGTCATTAGATCTTATAGCAAGATGCCAACTTTTCTATTGTTTACCAAAAGGAAAAATAACTATATTTAAGTGTTCCGCTGATGATCAGGGGATTGGGAGACAGACATATAAACTTGTCTTCAGAAACAGATCACAAGCAAACAAACTGAAATCTGTTTTTCTCACTGGTTAATTGGTAGTAGTCCTGTTTTCAATCCCAGAGCACCTGCCTGCCTGGGTTTGGGGGACTGAGTAGTCCTGCTTCTCACAGGTTTTGTTTTGTTTATTTTTCACTTCATTTTCTCGCTATTTTTTCAGACCTATTTGCCCAGCAAAATGCTGCACTTTCGGTGCAAAACCGTCAAAGATGAACTCAACAATCTCCGAGGTGATGGCACAACCAAAAAGTACGAGGAGTGGGACCGTGTGTACCGCTATGACTACTACAACGACCTCGGTGAGCTGGACAAGGGCTATCCGCGCCCGGTTCTCGGCGGCACCCAAGAACTCCCCTATCCCCGTCTTGGCAGAACTGGCCAACCCCCAACAAAAACAGGTGAGTCCAGTGCAGTGTATATGTTTGTTCTTTTTCACATGTTGACAACCATGTCACCTTGCAATTGGACTCATATCGGGGATTTGATCTTTTCGCCAGACCCTAGATTGGAGAGCAGAATTCCTCAGTACAAGATATAGGAGGCCCTCAACATCACTGTCCCGCGTGATGGTATTTATGCATCTTCCTAGTTGCTACGGCAATGCTGGATTTAATCATCCTAGGAGAGAAGAAGCAAAAAGACAATCAAAGTGTGAGAGAACACGTACAATGATGAGAGGACAAAAAATGTGTGGTGGTGAATAGCTCCACCGCATTGCCATTTGGCCCCATTTTACCCATTTAGCCAGTGTCCTCTTCAAAGTGTTAATCTTTAAAGATAATGGAACCAATTTATTTAGTATGTACTTACAATTGCAACTCTGGGCGTCTGTGTAATGTTTGTAAACTTGTAAAGAAAATGGAAGTTCAGGGCGAAACCAGCTAGTCCATGGAACAAAAATCCAAACTTTTGAAACAAAGAGTGAGTAAAATTTGGAAAAAGTAGAACACTTACAAAACTAAAAAAATAAAATTCTTTTATGTGAGAGAGAAGTCTGAACCTTCGCTGTTAAAAGTTGACGTAAATAACTATGGTATTTTCACACGAAGAAACTCAAGTGAAAAAAATAAAAAGAAGTAACTCAATGTTTAAAGGAATTTTTAACATTTCTAAAAACATTATAAAAATATAGAAGTCCAAATTTTATTTTAAAAAATGGCTTTTCCCCATCTTTAAGAAATCCTAGAGGTTCAAATTTATCTAACTGAGAAGTTCAATGTTCATTAAAAAACCAAGAAGGTCAAATTGAAAACACTTACAAGTTTAAATATAAAATAATAGAGAAGGTCAAAAAACCAAGAAGTTCAAATTTAAATAGTGGAGCGGTTTGATGTTTAATATGAAACATGGATTCCTCGTTACTAAAGAATATACTAAGAAGTTCAAAATTTTAAAAATACTATAGTTCAAAATTTATAAAAAATGGATTTTCCTCTTTTCTAAAAAACCATAGAGGTTCAAATTTAAATAACGGAGATGTTGAATCTTTATTACAATACCAAGAAGGTTAAATTAAATAAACCAAGCAGTTTTAAAAGTTTATAAAAATAAATTTTCACTCTTTTCAAAAAGACCTAGAAGTTCAAATTTAAATAATTGAGCGGTTCGATATTTGTTACATAACTAGGATGTTTCCCATTACCTAACTAGAAGGTCATGTATTGGAAGTATCCAGTACGTCAAGAAATGGAGACCACAATTTTTTGCGGTAATTAGTACGCATGTGTTGATCTTCTTCATTCTGTGTTCAAGTCCAATGTGTTTTGTCTGTTTCCGCAACTCTTCCTTATGTGAATCCCATCCGCTTTGGAGAAAAATGTACTTATAATTCGGGTAGAAGCTCACGTTTTGTTAAATAATGGCACACAAAAAGGTAGCTTTTGGCAAAAACAAACACAATATACATAAAGCATAGGAGTTAAAATGAAAAGCAAAAGCGAAAAAATTCTTACAAGCAGGGTAGTTTTTCAACACGCGTGAAAAAGTACGCAAAAAATGAAAATAGAAAACTCTTGAAATTAAAAGCACGCGAAGTTCTTGTTTCAAAAATTCTGAAGTTCACGTGTACCACGTGTAGAAGAAAAATCATCATATGAAAAAAGGGAACACCTGGGCCATTTCGCCGAAAAGCAAAAAAGTGCATAAAATGTCCCGAAAAATAAAAGCTTAAAAGGTTTGTTGAAAGAAGTTCAAGTGCTCTGTCCGGTGAAGTTCAAAAATTCTTGTCATAGAGGTTCACCTTGTATTTCCTTATAAAAATTGAATACTATTCTTTACTCAAAATATAAAAAGGTGAAGTTCAAATTGAAATAATAGAGAAGTTCAGAGTTTATTAAAACCTAGGATTTACCTGTTCAAAAAATAAAAAACACAACACCATTTTTGCACTTTTAAAAACAACCCATAAATGAAAAAAAAGTTGCTAGAAGTTCAAGTGCTCGGCGAGGAAAAGTTCAAAAAATTCTTGTGAGAGAGGTTCACCGTGTATTTAGATGTCCAAAATACAAAAAAATGTTGTTTTTTGTGTTTTAAAATAATTATCTCAAACCAGAGAGAAGTTCAAAGTGATAATAACCAGAAGTTCATGTAGTACATGGTGTGTATTTCATATAAGAAAAAAACAATTAAAGTGAAACAGAGTGAAGTTCAAACAGACATGCCCGAGAAGTTCAACTACTTCACGCACTGCAAAAAATAGCACGTCAAAAACAGAGTGAGGTTCAAACAGACATGCTCCAGAAGTTCAACTACTTCATGCAGTGCGTTTCCGTTCGCGATGAAGGTAGAAATCATGATCTCGTCATTTTCTAATTTACTTCAAAATGGCAAGAATATCATCTGTGTAAGTTCAAGTCCTCGGTCGGAGAAAGTTAAAAAATATGTTGTGAGAGAGGTTTGCACAAAGAGAATATCATTTGTGTAACACTGACGAAATTGATGGGAAAATTAAAAACAAAAATACGTCACAGAAGTTCAACGCGAAAACAGCACGAAGTTCGACTACTATAGTGAATGAATTTGAGATGAAAAACTTTTAAAATTGTCACGAGTATGAAAAAACGATCAACACGGGAAAGTTGCATGTTTACAGCAGTTTTCCATCAGTATATCACTTGCTCAATTCCGGTGAGTGGATGGAGAGCTACGAGCAGTGGATGGAGAGCTATGAGCAAAAAAATCACGTGAAAAACAGAGTGAAGTTCAGGTACACGCGCCGAGAAGTTCGGGTTCTTCACGCGGTGCATTTTCGAAGAATCTGTTTCGCGATAAAGGCAGAACGCATGATCCCGCCATTTTCAAATTACTTGAAAACGGCTAGGAATCAGAGAAAACCATCAACATGAAAAAGTTTCGCATTTTCCGTAGCTTTTCAGCGGTATATTATTTGCCCCATTCCGATAAAGTTTGTAGAAATTACGGTGAAAATACCTTTTTCGCCATTTTCGAAACTGACTTAAAACCGTAAAGAATTGGGAGAAACAATACATACCAAAAGGTTTCGCATTTGTTCAAGCTTTCCAATGCCATATCATTTGCTGCATTGGGATGAACGGTTAAAAATTTAGCTTGAAAATACGAACTCAGTAGGACTTGGACCATTTTCTAAATTACTCTTAAACCATTCAAAATTAGAAAAAACATTCAAGATGAAAAAGTAGCGCATTTTCATAAGCTTTCTAACGCCATATCATATGCCTCCATTGGATTAGCCGTTTAGAAATGACATCAAAAAAACGAACTCAGCTATTCGGTTTACAAAATTTTACGTTTTTTCAAATTACTCTTTAACCATAGGGAATTAGAGAATACTTTCAACATGTGGAAGGAGAGGTTTTGCAGCAGCTTTCCAATGCCATATTATATGCCTCATTCCGATAAACGGTTTAGAAATGCGATCGAAAATACGATTCACGTTTTTTGTGTGAAGAAAAAACGGTTTTCAAAACTGCTCTTAAACCGCTTATATTTTGCCAAAAATTTAAGTTGGGTCATGATATTGGTGTTCATAGCTTTCCAACGGTATATCGCAAGCCCCATTTGGGCAATGTTGGCAGAAGTTCAACCTAGTTCACAGGGAAGTTCAACGTACTACTAGCGGGGCAGGTCAGGTTGTGATCAGAATATTATTCTGATCCCGTGATCAGAATAGTGTTTATGTATAAAGATGCGGTTGCAAAATGATAGGATCATCATGGATGTGCCAGGGGCCACGACCAAAGTGGCGACCCTGAAGCAAGCGTTGTACGAGGCCGAAAACAAAGCGGCCAAGAAGCGCACCGAGCGGGAAAAACAAGAGGCACGTGTGGGCGAGGTGCAGCAAGAGCTCCAGGCTCTCGTGAAGAAGCACGAGGCTTTGGAGCTTGACTCGAAGACGCAAGAGTCCGAGCTTGCCGCGGACCCTCAAGAGCACAAAGCCTGCCAAGGCTGAAGCCCAAAAGGCCCTCCAGGAAATTAAGGTGATGAGGAAGATAGCGGCGGGTAAGGCATTCAATATGCAAAGCAAGCATGTGAAAGTAAATTACTTGTTACTTACCCGAGTCCGAAGCTCTCCAAGAGCATTCGCAGATTTGCCCGGCAACGTGTCGGATGCCGCGAAGTATTACCAGGCCGAGGAGGGAAGCTCGACGGAGAGGTTGTTCTGGTCTCAGTATACTGGGACCGAACACCCGATGCCTGTGAGCGACCAGCTGAAGCAACTGGTCGAGTTGCACAAGGCGGCCGAACAGGCCATGAGGGGCCTTATAGTCCAGATCTGGCCTGGCGACTCCCTTCCCAACAGCTACTTCGGCCTGGTGAGGCGGCTTGTGGATGCCTGCCCACGGCTGGAAGTCATAAAGCGGTCCGTCTGCATCGAAGGTGCACGCCGGGCTTTTGCCCGTGCGAAGGTGCACTAGGCCAAGATGGACGCCGAGAACCTGGTGAAGGAGGGGCCGCCGCAGGGCAAGGAGCATCGCCACCCCGAAATGTATTATGAGGGTGTCCTGAAGGGTTCCCGTCTTGTGGCGGACGAGTGTGCGAAGGATGTAATTTTTGAATGAACTTGCTCGTGTGATCATGTATTATGAAAACTTGTTCATATGCGCTATGCAACGCTTGTTTGAATTTAAAATATTACCTTCTGTGCGGCTATTTATTAGATCTGAGAGATGGCCAGTCGTCAGCTTCTGCCCCCATGCCACGAGTGCTGGGGTGTTTGGGATAAATCTGAGTACTCTTTTTCCCATTCTTGGGTCCTTCGAGGGAGGTGCTCAGCACAACGAACAAGGAGATCGGACTATAATGCTTTATCACTCTCACTTAGCCATAGAAGTCTACAATTTTAAATTTGGCGAAGCCCCTAGTATTCGGAAGGCCGAATTCAGGGCGCTATACACACCTTAAGCCGGACAAAGCCGACTCCTCGCTCTAAGCGGCATAAGTCTTTAGGGACTCGAGACCTCTCGAACAGCGATCAGCTCTCGCCTTATCATGACAGTCAGTTTTAGCTTTCTCTACTGAGGTGCTTGCCCAGATGAACCGGGGCACAATTGCAGTAGTTCTCCCAGTGGTACCTTAGCCGATATAGCGGAATGTAAGGTACCAAAACATGGGAGCCAGGCAAACCCAACTATTGACCCAAGACATGATTCGGAGCTGATGCATATAATGCTATAAGTTCGGAGTGCCGCACTGTCGAAAGTGTTCGGACTTCTCACGTCGTATTATGGGGTACGCTTAAGCCTCTGGCGTATTGGCCGTACCAGAGTGTACGGGTGCTGAATGTCATGAATGAACATATATATAAAAAGGAATAGAGAATGCAGTAATAGTCTAGTGCTATGCATTGTTTATTCAAAAAGGTGTGTCAAAGAAGAATGATACAGATAGTGCGATAAGCAAAAAGTAGGACTATTTGACATGTCCCCTCCAAGGGCAAGCTGAGGAATGGTATTTAAAGCAAGTATTTCACTCGTTATCAGAGACCACCTGGGAGTTCCATGGTGCGACGTAGCTTTCTGCCTCCTTGGTTGTTGTATCGTGTGTCCGGCAATCATACTGCCGGACGGGGTTTCCGGAGAGTAAAGTCCTGAAAGAGAGAAAAGAATAACAAAGCGGGAAGCCCCTAGTGCGGTTGAGCCGCATTTTGGGGCGTGCCGTACTCGTGCCCCCCCCCACCTATGCCCATGGTATTTTTAATGCGTAATTATGTACGCGTGGCACAGATTTCGCCGTTTGGCTAGGACTGGGGTGGGGGCCGCATTGCTATGCGAGCTCGGAATGTGCCAGGCGGTCTTGTTGCAGATTACTCCGGGCGCGCTTGACGGTGTCCGGGTGTTTAATCACCGGACTGGTGGATTGCCTGAAGAGGCTGCTTTGTGCTTCTGCTGCGAGGGCCGCAGTGTGATCCTCCGTGCGGAGAGAGCGCTCTGTGTTTCCATTGACTATGATGACCCCCCGAGGTCCTGGCATCTTGAGCTTGACGTAAGCATAACGCGGTACCGCATTGAATCTCGCAAATGCAGTTTGCCCGAGCAATGCATGATAGCCACTGCGGAACGGGACTATATCGAAGATTAACTCCTTGCTTCGGAAGTTATCCGGGGATCTGAAGACCAATTCCAGTGTGACTAGGCCTATGCAATGGGCCTCTACACCTGGTATGACGCCTTTGAAGGTCATTTTTGTGGGTTTGATCCTAGGGGTCTATACCCATTTTGCGCACTGTGTCCTGATAAAGCAGGTTCAGGCTGTTGCCTCCGTCCATAAGGACTCAATTGAGGTGAAATCTGTCGATGATTGGGTCTAGGACCAATGCGGCGAATCCACCATGACGGATACTAGTGGGGTGGTCTCTGCGATCAAAGGCGATCGGACAGGAGGACCATGGGTTGAACTTTGGGGCGACTGGCTCCAACGCATATACGTCCCTTAGCGTACGCTTCCACTCCCTCTTGGGATGTGGGTTGCATATATCATGTTCACCGTCCGCACTTGTGGGGGGAACCTCTTCTGTCCTCTGGTGTTCGGCGGCCGGGGCTCCTCCTCGTCATCACTATGTAGCCCCTTATCTTTGTTTTCGGCATTTAACTTGCCGGCCTGCTTGAACACCCAACATTCCCTGTTGGTGTGGTTGGCTGGCTTGTCGGGGTGCCGTGTATTTGGCACGAGCGATCGAGTATATGGTCCAAACTGGACGGGCCCAGAGTGCTTCTTTTGAATGGCTTTTTCCGCTGACCGGGTTTAGAGCCTCTGAATCCGGCATTGACTGTCGTATCCTCGGTATTGTCGTTGTTGATACGGCGCTTGTGTTTGTTACGACGTCACCTGCCATTGCCATCCTTGGTATCCGAAGTACCATGGTTCTTTGATATATTATTGCTGCGAGCCAGCCAGCTATCCTCTCCCGCGCAAAAGCGGGTCATGAGTGTCGTGAGGGATGCCATAGATTTCGGCTTTTCCTGGCCAAGGTGTCGGGCGAGCCACTCGTCGCGGATGTTGTGCTTAAAAGCTGCTAGGGCCTCTGCATCCAGATAGTCGATGATTTGATTTTTCTTTGTCAGGAACCGTGTCCAGAATTGCCTGGCCGATTCCTCTGCCTGCTGAATTATGTGGCTCAAGTCATCGGCATCTGGTGGTCGCACATAAGTGCACTGGAAGTTGTCGAGGAATGCGGCTTCCAGATCTTCCCAACAGCCAATGGATTCTGCTGGCAGGCTGTTGAGCCAATGCCGAGCTGGTCCTTTGAGCTTGAGTGGAAGGTATTTGATGGCGTGTAGATCGTCACCATGGGCCATGTGGATGTGCAGGAGGAAGTCCTCAATCCATACCGCAGGATCTATTGTGCCGTCGTATGATTCTATATTTGTGAGTTTGAAACCCTCTGGGATTTGGTGATCCATTACTTCATCTATGAAGCATAGGGGGTGTGCGGCGCCTCTATACTGGGCTATGTCGCGATGCAGCTCAAATGAGTCTTATCCGCTGTGTTCGGCCCGGCCGGATTTACTTTTACTGTATCCGGCGTTACGGTTATCGTCTCGCGTAGTGGCGCGCCCTTGTGATCCGTGGATCGATCTTGCATGTTTTGCTTTGTCCTCCAATATGTCTCGCAGGTCTAGCGCGTTTCCCCGTGCCTTGACATTTTTATTTGAGTGGCGTCGGGGTGCGGGCTGAGCTTTTGGCTGAAATGCCTCTTTGTCGCGGCCACGAGGTGGCCGATCGGCCGCGTCATACGCTGGAGATGTAGGTTTTAGTGCTTCCTCCTCCAGTCGGGGTAGCAACCTGCGCTTTGGGTAACTCTTGGAGGGGCGTTCGAGTTCATATTCCTCGGCTGCAAGGACTTCAGTCCATCTGTCAGCTAGCAAATCTTGATCAGTTTGAAGTTGTTGTTGCTTTTTCTTAAGGCTATTTGTCATGGCTATAAGTCGGTGCTTGAAGCGCTCTTGCTCGACGGGATCCTCAGGCATGACAAATTTGTCATCGTCGAGGCTTGCCTCGTCTTCGGAGGGAGGCATGTAATTATCATCCTCCGCCTCTCCATCTGATGCTCTCTTGGGAGGGCTGGCTTCTCCATCCTCCTGCTCTAAATCTTGCTGGAGGGGATTGTTGTCATCTTCGGCACTGTCCGGAGTGCTATTATCTCCTGTGCCGGTATCACCGCTTTTGCTTTGGCGAGACTTAGAGCGACGCCGCTGACGTCGGCGCTTGGGTTGCTTCTTGGAGGGTGATACGTCCATTTTGCATCATGCTTTTATATCGATATTTATTGCATTATGGGATGTTATTTCACTTTATGTCATGATACTTATGGCTATTATCTCTTATTTTACAAGGTTTACATGAAGAGGGAGAATGCCGGCAGCTGGAATTCTGGGCTGGAAAAGGAGCAAATATTAGAGACCTATTCTGCGCAACTCCAAAAGTCTTGAAACTCCACGGAACGTCTTAAAATAAATAAAGAAAAATCCTCGCCAAAGATGAAGGCCAGGGGGCCCACACCCTGCTCACGAGGGTGGGGGGCGCCCCCCCCCCCCAGGGCGCGCCCCCTACCTCGTGGGCCCCCTGGTGGCTCTCCGACATCCATCTTCTCCTATATGAAGTCTTTCGATGAGAAAAAAATAAGAAGGAACTTTTCGGGACGAGACTCCACCGCCACGAGGCGGAACCTTGGCGGATCCAATCTAGAGCTCCGGTAGAGCTATTCTGCCAGGGATACTTCCCTCCGGGAGGGGGAAATCATCACCATCGTCATCACCAACGCTCCTCTCATCAGGAGAGGGCAATCTCCATCAACATCTTCACCAGCACCATCTCATCTCCAAACCCTAGTTCATCTCTTGTATCCAATTCTTGTCTCAAAGTCCGGGATTGGTGCTAGTAGGTTGCTAGTAGTGTTGATTACTCCTTGTAGTTGATGCTAGTTGGTTTATTTGGTGGAAGATCATATGTTCAGATCCTATATGCATATTATTACCCCTCTGATTATGAACATGAATATGCTTTGTGAGTAATTACGTTTGTTCTTGAGGACAAGGGAGAAGTCTTGCTATTAGTAGTCATGTGAATTTGGTATTCGTTTGATATTTTAATGAGATGTATGTTGTCTAGCCTCTAGTGGTGTTATGTGAACATCGACTACATAACACTTCACCATTATTTGGGCCTAGAGGAAGGCATTGGGAAGTAATAAGTAGATGATGGTTTGCTAGAGTGATAGAAGCTTAAACCCTAGTTTATGTGTTGCTTCGTAAGGGGCTGATTTGGATCCATATGTTTCATGCTATGGTTAGGTTTACCTTAATACTTTTGTTGTAGTTGTGGATGCTTGCAATAGAGGTTAATCATAAGTGGGATGCTTGTTCAAGTAAGAACAGCACCCAAGCACCGGTCCACCCACATATCAAATTATTAAAGTATCGAACGTGAATCATATGAACGTGATGAAAACTAGCTTGATGATATTCCCATGTGTCCTCGGGAGCGCTTTTCCTATTATAAGAGTTTGTTCCAGGTTGTCCTTTGCTACAAAAAGGATTGGGCCACCTTGCTGCACTTTCTTTACTTTTGTTACTTGTTGCTCGTTACAATTTATCTTATCACAAAACTATCTGTTACCACTTATTTCAGTACTTGCAGAGAATACCTTGCTGAAAACCGCTTATCATTTCCTTCTGCTCCTCGTTGGGTTCGACACTCTTACTTATCGAAAGGACTAAGATAGATCCCCTATACTTGTGGGTCATCAAGACTCTTTTCTGGCGTCGTTGCCGGGGAGTGTAGCGCCTTTGGTAGGTGGAATTTGGTAAGGAAAAATTTATATAGTGTGCTGAAATTTACTGTCACTTGTTACTATGGAAAGTAATTCTATGAGGGGCTTGTTCAGGGTATCTTCACCCCGTCCAGTAGAGCAAAGAGTTGCTCCTCAACCTACTGAACCTATTGAAAATGAAACTCCTTTTGAATTTCCTTCGAGTATGATGGAAAGACTGCTAGCTAACCCTTTTACAGGAGATGGAACAAAGCATCTTGATGAGCACTTAATATATGTGGATGAAGTTTGTGGATTATTTAAGCTTGCAGGTATACCCGATGATGTTGCTAAGAAGAAGGTCTTCCCTTTATCTTTGAAGGGAGATGCATTGATATGGTATAGGCTATGTGATGATATGAGATCGTGGGACTATAAAAGATTGAAATTGGAATTTCATCAAAAGTATTACCCTATGCATCTTGTTCACTGTGATCGCAATTATATATATAATTTCTGGCCTCGCGAAGGAGAAAGCATCGCTCAAGCTTGGGGGAAGCTTAAATCAATGTTATATTCATGCCCCAATCATGAGCTTTCAAGAGAAATGATTATTCAAAATTTATATGCTCGGCTTTCTGAAAACGATCGCATCATGCTCGATACTTCTTGTGCTGGCTCTTTTATGATGAAGACTATTGAATTCAGATGGAATTTATTGGATAGAATTAAACGCAACTCTGAAGATTGGGACCTCGACAAAGGTAAAGAGTCAGGTATGACACCTAAGTTTGATTGTGTTAAATCTTTTATGGACACTGATATTTTCCGTAAGTTTAGCACTAAATATGGACTTGACTCTGAGATAGTAGCTTCTTTCTGTGAATCTTTTGCTACTTATGTTGATCTCCCTAAGGAGAAGTGGTTTAAATATCATCCTCCCATAGAAGTAAAAGTAGCTGCACCTATTAAAGTTGAAGAAAAGACTGTCACTTATAATGATCCTATTGTTCCTACTTCTTATGTTGAGAAACCGCCTTTCCCTGTTAGAGTAAAGGATCATGCTAAAGCTTCAACTGCAGTTCGTAAAAGCAATATTAGAACTTATACACCTCCTGAGCAAGTTAAAGTAGAACCTAATATTTCTATTGTTAAAGATCTCTTGTCTGATAATATTGATGGGCATGTTATTCAGTTCGAAGGTGAGACTGCTAGAATTGCTAAACCTTGTGCTAAAGATAAACATAGACATGTGGTAGGCATGCTTGTTATTTCTGTTAAAATAGGAGATCATTGTTATCATGGCTTATGTGATATGGGTGCTAGTGCTAGTGTTATACCTCATGACTTATACAAAGAAATTATGCATGATATTGCACCTGCAGAGATAGAAGATATTGATGTCACAATTAAACTTGCCAATAGAGATACTATTTCACCAATTGGAATTGTTAGAGATGTTGAAGTCTTGTGTGGGAAAACTAAATATCCTGCTGATTTTCTTGTTCTTACTTCTCCGCAAGATAGCTTTTGTCCCATTATATTTGGTAGACCCTTCTTGAACACTGTTAATGCTAGGATAGACTGCGAAAAGAATGTTGTTACTATTGGCTTGGATGATATGGTTCATGAGTTTAATTTCTCTAAATTTAGTAAACAACATCGTGAGGAAGAATTACCTAGTAAGGATGAAATTATTGGTCTTGCTTCTATTGCCGTACCTCCTAGTAATCCTTTAGAACACTATTTGCTAGACCATGAAAATAATATGTTCATGAATGAAAGAAGGGAAATAGATGAAGTATTCTTTAAACAGGAACCTATTCTGCAACACAACTTGCTTGTTGAAATTTTAGGGGATCCTCCTCCACCCAAGGGTGATCCCGTGTTTGAACATAAACCTTTGCCTGATAATCTTAAATATGCTTATCTTGATGAAAAGAAGATATATCCTGTTATTATTAGTGCTAACCTTTCAGAGCATGAAGAAGAAAGATTATTGAAAACTCTAAAGAAGCATCGTGCTGCTATTGGATATACTCTTGATGATCTTAAGGGCATTAGTCCCACTCTGTGTCAACATAAAATAAATTTGGAAGCAAATGCCAAACCAGTTCGTGATCCTCAACGACGTCTGAATCCTAAAATGAAAGAAGTGGTAAGAAAAGAAATACTTAAGCTTCTGGAGGCAGGTATAATCTATCTCGTTGCTGATAGTGAGTGGGTAAGTCATGTCCATTGTGTCCCTAAGAAGGGAGGTATTACTGTTGTTCCTAATGATAAAGATGAATTGATTCCACAAAGAATTATCACAGGTTATAGGATGGTAATTGATTTTCCGCAAATTAAATAAAGCTACTAAGAAAGATCATTACCCCTTACCTTTTATTGATCAAATGCTAGAAAGATTATGCAAACATACACACTATTTCTTTCTGGATGGTTATTCTGGTTTCTCTCAAATACCTGTGTCGGCTAGCGATCAATCTAAGACTACTTTTACATGCCCTTTTGGTACTTTTGCTTATAGACGTATGCCTTTTGGTTTATGTAATGCACCTGCTACCTTTCAAAGATGCATGATGGCTATATTCTCTGACTTTTGTGAAAAGATTTGTGAGGTTTTCATGGATGACTTTTCTGTCTATGGTTCTTCTTTTGATGATTGCTTGAGCAATCTTGATCGAGTTTTGCAGATATGTGAAGAAACTAATCTTGTCTTGAATTGGGAAAAGTGCCACTTTATGGTTAATGAAGGTATTGTCTTGGGGCACAAAGTTTCTGAAAGAGGTATTGAAGTTGATAAAGCCAAGGTTGATGCTATTGAAAAGATGCCATGTCCCAAGGACATCAAAGGTATAAGAAGTTTCCTTGGTCACGCTGGATTTTATAGGAGGTTCATTAAGGACTTCTCAAAATTTCTCGGCCTCTGACTAATTTATTGCAAAAAGATATACCATTTGTCTTTGATGATGATTGTGTAGAAGCATTTGAAATACTTAAGAAAGCATTAGTCTCTGCACCTGTTGTTCAGCCACCTGATTGGAATTTACCCTTTGAAATTATGTGTGATGCTAGTGATTATGCTGTAGGTGCTGTTCTAGGGCAAAGAGTTGATAAGAAATTAAATGTTATTCATTATGCTAGTAAGACTCTAGACAATGCTCAAAGAAATTATGCTACTACTGAAAAAGAGCTTTTAGCAGTTGTATTTGCTTGTGATAAGTTCAGATCTTATATTGTTGATTCTAAAGTAACTATTCAAACTGATCATGATGCTATTAAATACCTTATGGAAAAGAAAGATGCTAAACCTAGACTTATTAGATGGGTTCTCTTGCTACAAGAATTTGATTTGCATATTGTTGATAGAAAGGGAGCTGAGAACCCCGTTGCAGACAACTTGTCTAGGTTAGAAAATATTCTTGATGACCCACTGCCTATTAATGATAACTTTCCTGATGAACAATTAAATGTTATAAGTACTTCTCGTAGTACTCCATGGTATGCTGATTATGCTAATTATATTGTTGCTAAGTTTATACCACCTACCTTCACATACCAGCAAAAGAAAAAAAAATATATGACTTGAGACATTACTTCTAGGATGACCCGCATCTTTATAAAGACACATCTTTATAAAGAAGGAGTAGATGGTGTTATTAGACGTTGTGTACCTGAGCATGAACAGGAATAGATCCTACGCAAGTGTCATTCTGAGTCTTATGGAGGACACCACGCTGGAGATAGAACCACACATAAGGTACTGCAATCTGGTTTTTATTGGCCTACTCTCTTCAAGGATGCCCGTAAGTTTGTCTTGTCTTGTGATGAATGTCAAAGAATTGGTAATATTAGTAGACGTTAAGAAATGCTTGTGAATTATTCTCTTGTTATTGAACCATTTGATGTTTGGGGCTTTGATAATATGGGACCTTTTCCTGCCTCTAATGGATACACACATATTCTAGTTGCTGTTGATTACGTTACTAAGTGGGTAGAAGCTATTCCAACTAGTAGTGTTGATCATAACACTTCTATTAAAATGCTTAAAGAAGTTATTTTTCCAAGGTTTGGAGTCCCTAGATATTTAATGACTGATGGTGGTTCACACTTTATTCATGGTGCCTTCCGTAAAATGCTTGCTAAATATGATGTTAATCATAGAATTGCATATCCTTATCACCCACAGTCTAGTGGTCAAATAGAGTTGAGCAATAGAGAGCTCAAATTAATTTTGCAAAAGACTGTTAATAGGTCTAGAAAGAATTGGTCTAAGAAACTTGATGATGCATTATGGGCTTATAGAACTGCATACAAAAATCCTATGGGTATGTCTCCGTATAAACTGGTTTATGGAAAAGCATGTCACTTACCTCTCGAACTAGAACATAAGGCATATTGGGCTATTAAAGAACTTAACTATGATTTTAAACTTGCCGGTGAGAAGAGGTTATTTGATATTAGCTCACTTGATGAATGGAGAACCCAAGCTTATGAAAATGCCAAGTTGTTTAAAGAAAAAGTTAAAAGATGGCATGACAAAAGGATACAAAAGCGTGAGTTTAATGTAGGTGATTATGTATTGCTATACAACTCTCGTTTAAGATTTTTTGCAGGAAAACTTCTCTCTAAATGGGAAGGCCCCTATGTTATCGAGGAGGTCTATCGTTCCGGTGCCATAAAAATCAACAACTTCGAGGGCACAAATCCGAAGGTGGTAAACGGTCAAAGAATTAAACATTATATCTCAGGTAATCCCATAAATGTTGAAACCAATATTATTAAAACCGTAACCCCGGAGGAATACATAAGGGACACTTTCCGGAACGTTTCAGACTCCGAAACGGAATAGGTATGTGGTACGGTAAGTAAACCGACTCCAAAACAATTTTTAAGGCAATATTTCTCCGTTTTGGAATATTTAGAAAAATAGAAAAATAAGTAGCAGTCCGGGAAGGACACGAGGGCCCCACGAGGGTGGTGGGCGCGCCCCCTACCTCGTGAGCACCTCGTGTGCCTTCCGGACTCCGTTTTCTTGCACGATACGTATTTTGGTCGGTAAAAATTCATTATATATTCTCCCAAAGGTTTTGACTCCTGTATCACGCAAAAATCTCCTGTTTTTGTTTCGAGCTGTTTTTCTGACAGATCTAGATTATCATGACGTCCCCAAGTGCTTCCAAGGACAAGTTCTTCGAGAAGGTCATCAACCCTTACCTCGCGGAGGTGCTGCGACACCCTCAAACCATTGAGATGCGTGATGGGTTGCTGCACATCCGCGATGTTGAGGGACCAAAGGGAACCGGAAGCGTGGAGACGAGGCTCGAAGCAATGGAGCAACAAATTTTCAAGTGCCAGGGGATGGTGGAGCGTGGAATCAACGCTAGCCACACGATGCTCGCGGAGTTCACTAACAACTACAAGCCGGATGCCAAGAACACCGAGGAGGCCATCTTCAAGCTATATGAGAAGATCGAGCACCTCCAAGCCCAAATCTATGACCTGCAAAACCAAAACTGTGAGTATGAATATAGATTCAAAAGAATGAGTTTGGCTGTAGATTCGGGGATTCCGGAGACTCGATCATCCTTCTATGATGGTGAACCTATGCCTTGGAAGATGGATGACAAGCCATCAACTATGCCAACAACACCTCCACCTTCTTCATCGACAAAGGAGATATAATCACATGGGTATGGGCACTCCCCTTGGCAACTGCCATGCTTGGGGGAGGTGCCCCGGTATCATATCACCATCACAACTCCTATCTTTACCGTTTTTCTTAGTTCGATCCTATTAGTAGTATCTTGATCTAGTAGAATAAAGTTTATGGCATGATCTAGTTTTGAGTTTTGCTTTATGATCTCTATTTGTAATTGAGTCCGTGAGCTATATATAATAAAGATTAGTGTTGAGTCAAGGGCTTGATTATTTTGCCATGATCTTGGGTGAATAAAAGAAAAGAGAAAAAGAATAAAAAGAAACAAAAGTTCATATTGATCTTATTGAGAGTAATGACTTCACATAGAAAGAGTATGATGATTAAAAGTTGTTGGGAGTTGGCAGACATAGCTTTGGTCATTGTTGCAATTAATAGGAAGTAATAAGGAAAGAGAGGTTTTCACATATAGATATATTATCATTGACATCTTTTATGATTGGGAGCACTCATTAAAATATGACATGCTAAAGAGTTGATGTTGGACAAGGAAGACAACGTAATGAGTTATGTCTTTCTTATATCTGAGATAAAGTATGTTGTCATGGATCCTCTAACTTGTTGAGCTTGCCTTTCCCCCTCATGCTAGCCAAATTCTCAGCACCAAGTAGAAATACTACTTGTGCTTCCAAATACCCTTAAACCAGTTTTGCCATGAGAGTCCACCATATCTACCTATGGATTGAGTAAGATCCTTCAAGTAAGTTGTCATCGGTGCAAAGCAATAAAAATTGCTCTAAATATGTATGATTGATTGGTGTGGGAGAAATAAGCTTTATACGATCTTGTGATGTGGAAGTAATAAAAGCGACGGACTGCATAATAAAGGTTCATATCACAAGGGGCAATATAAAGTGACGTTCTTTCGCATTGAGATTTTATGCATCCAACCATAAAAGCGCATGGCAACCTCTGCTTCCCTCTGCGAAGGGCCTATCCTTTATTATTATCTTCTACCTTATGCAAGAGTCATGGTGATCTTCACCTTTTCTTTTTCATTTTATCCTTTGGCAAGCTCAGCATGTTGGAAAGAACATGATATATATATATATCTAATTGGATGTAGGGGAGCATGAACCATTATTGTTGACATTACCCTTGAGGTAAAAGGTTGTGGGGCAAAACTATAAGCCCCTATCTTTCTCTGTGTCCGATTAAAACTCCGTAACCACAAGTATTGCGTGAGTGTTAGCAATTATGGAGGACTAAATGATAGTTGAGTATGTGGACTTGCTTTTTAGCTCTGACATAGACTCTTTCCGATGTTATGATAAATTGCAATTGCTTCAATGACTGAGATTATAGTTTGTCGGAGCCCAATAAGGTTTATGATTTATACTTTTGCATTGTGAATAGATCATCACTTGAACATAAGTAATCATATGACAAAATCTATATATGTTGCTGTTATGAGAATAATCATGATGCCTTCATGTCCGTATTTTATTTTTATCGACGCCTCTACCTCTAAACATGAGGACATATTTATTGTTATCGGCTTTTCGCTTGAGGACAAGCGAGGTCTAAGCTTGGGGGAGTTGATACGTCCATTTTGCATCATGCTTTTATATCGATATTTATTGCATTATGGACTGTTATTTCACTTTATGTCACAATACTTATGGCTATTCTCTCTTATTTTACAAGGTTTACATAAGGAGGGAGAATGCCGGCAGCTGGAATTCTGGGCTGGAAAAGGAGCAAATATTAGAGACCTATTCTGCGCAACTCCAAAAGTCCTGAAACTCCACGGAACATCTTAAAATAAATAAAGAAAAATCCTCGCCAAAGATGAAGGCCAGGGGGCCCACACCCTGCTCACGAGGGTGGGGGGCGCCCCCCCCTAGGGCGCGCCCCCTACCTCGTGGGCCCCCTGGTGGCTCTCCGACGTCCATCTTCTCCTATATGAAGTCTTTCGATGAGAAAAAAATAAGAAGGAACTTTTCGGGACGAGACTCCGCCGCCACGAGGCGGAACCTTGGCGGATCCAATCTAGAGCTCCGGCAGAGCTGTTCTGCCGGGGATACTTCCCTCCGGGAGGGGGAAATCATCACCATCGTCATCACCAACGCTCCTCTCATCGGGAGAGGGCAATCTCCATCAACATCTTCACCAGCACCATCTCATCTCCAAACCCTAGTTCATCTCTTGTATCCAATTCTTGTCTCAAAGTCCGGGATTGGTGCTAGTAGGTTGCTAGTAGTGTTGATTACTCCTTGTAGTTGATGCTAGTTGGTTTATTTGGTGGAAGATCATATGTTCAGATCCTATATGCATATTATTACCCCTCTGATTATGAACATGAATATGCTTTGTGAGTAATTACGTTTGTTCCTGAGGACAAGGGAGAAGTCTTGCTATTAGTAGTCATGTGAATTTGGTATTCGTTTGATATTTTGATAAGATGTATGTTGTCTAGCCTCTAGTGGTGTTATGTGAACGTCGACTACATAACACTTCACCATTATTTGGGCCTAGAGGAAGGCATTGGGAAGTAATAAGTAGATGATGGGTTGCTAGAGTGACAGAAGCTTAAATCCTAGTTTATGTGTTACTTCGTAAGGGGCTGATTTGGATCCATATGTTTCATGCTATGGTTATGTTTACCTTAATACTTTTGTTGTAGTTGCGGATGCTTGCAATAGAGGTTAATCATAAGTGGGATGCTTGTTCAAGTAAGAACAGCACCCAAGCACCGGTCCACCCACATATCAAATTATCAAAGTATCGAACGCGAATCATATGAACGTGATGAAAACTAGCTTGATGATATTCCCATGTGTCCTCGGGAGCGCTTTTCCTATTATAAGAGTTTGTTCCGGGTTGTCCTTTGCTACAAAAAGGATTGGGCCACCTTGTTGCACTTTATTTACTTTTGTTACTTGTTGCTCGTTACAATTTATCTTATCACAAAACTATCTGTTACCACTTATTTTAGTACTTGCAGAGAATACCTTGCTGAAAACCACTTATCATTTCCTTCTGCTCCTCGTTGGGTTCGACACTCTTACTTATCGAAAGGACTAAGATAGATCCCCTATACTTGTGGGTCATTAGAGGGGTCATCCTCCGCTGTCCCGTCGCCATTGCCTTCTTTGGGTGTGTCCACCATGTATATATCATATGATGAGGTGGATGTCCAGTGCCCTGTGGGCAGTGGTTCCTGTTCGTCTCCCGCATCGTCGTCCATACCGTCGATGTCTTCAGAGTCGAAGTCGAGCGTGTCGATCAAATCGTCGACAGTGGCTACTAAGTGGTGGTGGGTGGGCGGCGAATTTCTTCGTCATCCATATCCCAATCCTACCGGACATAGTTCGGCCAGGACTCTCCTGACAAGGAGAGAGACCTTAATGAGTTCAGTATGTCGCCGAAGGGCGAGTGCTGAAAGATATCCGCGGAGGTGAACTCCATGATCGGCGCCCAGTCGGATTCGATAGGCACGGGCGCAGGCGGTTCGGAGCCCATGGCCGGGGAAGAATCTGGCAGTTCGGCGTCACGGCTCCCGTGAAGGGTAAGGTCGATACTCGGCTCGATCGCCGCTGAGGATACGGCCTCTGTGGCGGGGTCTATCCACCCATCCATGGATGGCGCAATTGGCTCCGAATTGAGGGTCGGAGCGGTTGCCGGTGCGATCTCCTGAACATTGTCCCATGGTAGAGCTAAATCATGCTCATCATGACTGTGTGGCGCACTCGGCAGGGGCTCGAATCCATCGAAGATCAAGTCTCTGCGGATATCGTCAGTGTAGTTTAAGCTTCCAAACCTGACCTAGTGGCCAGGGGCGTAACTCTTGATCTGCTCCAGATGGCCAAGCGAGTTGGCCCGCAGTGTGAAGCCGCCAAATACAAAGATATGTCCGGGGAGAAAAGTCTCACCCTGGACTGCATCGCTATCGATGATTGAAGGAGCCATCAAGCCTAATGATGACGACACAGAGGAACTCTCAATGAAAGCACCAATGTCGGTGTCAAAACCGGCGGATCTCGGGTAGGGGGTCCCGAACTATGCGTCTAGGCGGATGGTAACAGGAGGCAGGGGACACGATGTTTACCCAGGTTCGGGCCCTCTTGATGGAGGTAAAACCCTACGTCCTGCTTGATTGTTCTTGATGATATGAGTAGTACAAGAGTTGATCTACCACGAGATCAGAGAGGCTAAACCCTAGAAGCTAGCCTATGGTATGATTGTTGTTGGTCCTACGGACTAAACCCTCCGGTTTATATACACACCGGAGGGGGCCAGGGTTATACAGAGTCAGTTACAAGGAAGGAGATCTACATATCCGTATTGCCAAGCTTGCCTTCCACGCCAAGGAGAGTCCCATCCGGACACGGGACGAAGTCTTCAATCTTGTATCTTCATAGTCCAACAGTTCGGCCAAAGAATATAATCTGGCTGTCCGGATACCCCTTAATCCAGGACTCCCTCAATCGTGCTCATGACCATGTGGAGGATTTGGCATGTTTGCAATGAAATCACGCACAAGAAGAAGCCACCTCCAACTAAAGCTTCATGGTGTTTCCTACAGTGGTACGTCAATTTGTTGCTTATGCCTCCAGCAGCACCCCTGCGGTGGTATGATGAAAGGAAAGATGGTAGTGACTACTCTGCGGTCACATACGTATGTTCAGGCTGCGCCCAAGGAGGAGAGGAGGTGGACCACACCGGCGCCAGGGCGAACGAAGCTCAACACAGATGGTAGCTTTGTCCCGGCATTGGGCTCGGCAGGAGGAGGCATGATCCTTCGGGATGAGAGGGGAGAGATAATATATAGTGCATGCAGGGAAATTCGTGCATGCGATAATGCACTTGCAGTAGAGCTAGCGGCATGCAAGGAGGGGCTGGAGTTAGCCCTGCACCGGACAGAGTTGCCAATCACGGTGAAGATGGACTGTGTGGAGGCGGTGACTATGATCACATCACATTCAGAGGACCGCTCGGTGCACCGTAGCACCATTGAGGAGATTAGAAGGCTGGCGGCATCTACAGGAAGGGTGATCTCTTTTATTCTTTGTTGTCGTTCACAAAATAAGCCTAGTCATGAGCTTGCCACGTATGGCCATAGAACTCCCCGAACCGCTGTTTGGTTCCATTCGGGGATAGACTCTATTGTAAGCTTGGCCACGGCTGAGAAGCCACCTTGAGGAATGATAATCTTCCTTTTTCTCACAAAAAAAGAAACAATCGGTGCTTTTTTTGCATCACTCTGTCATGTCATGCTTTTGTTTAGCAGCGGCTCTGCTCGGGCTTTAGAATTTCAAAAAAAAATATTAAATGCTAGGTTAATCATATACTAAAAGTGCATATTTGAGTTCTAATTCTTTTTAGTGAAATTTGAGTTCTAATTCTATCATACATGGTTGTTTTGGAGGTTATATGGAGCCTAGAATTACTCGGACCAGCTAGTGTGGTGTGTTGACCACTGCCACGTCCGCAAGATAACTGATGTGAATAATGATATTTATATCTATTACCTACATATAAAGCAAGGTGATATTCTTAGTTTCGTCTCGCTTAGATAATTTTATTAGTTTCAAACGCCTCACCTGGCCTGGTCCACCACGCATGTTTTGCAGAAAAGTCCCTGGCCTTTCTTAGAACCAACCCGCGGTACACTTTTGTCCTATCGAGCGTTTCTTCATTTTTCTTCTGCATGTTTCCTTCCTTCTCTTGTATCTGCAACGGCCAGGAGATCGATTCGAACACAAGAACGGGAACTACAACTATAATAAGCACCGCCCCCGACCCAATCTGTAGAATCAGTTACTAATGTCGCGGCCCTGTAGCAGCTGGCGCCTCGTCCCAAGCTCAGGACAGATCGAGGGACGACAAAGACGTCGTATCTCTGCGACGGCCGCCTCACCCCGGTCTAGCAACAGACCGAGAGACGGTGAGGACATCGTGGCCCTGCGTCGGCCGCCTCGCCTTGAGCTCACAACATACACATACTAAGCTATGACAAGGACGTCATGGCCATGAGGCTTGAGAGCGGTACATTCTTTTTTTTTTGAAAAAAATATCTTTATTCATTTTCAATAACAATTACATCGTTTATGAAGTGGGGTACAATTTCACTCAAAGGATCCTCAAACCAGCCAAAAGTTGAAGAAAATTTAGTTAACTTAGCAAGTTCATGGGCAACTTTATTTGCTTCCCTATTACAATGCTCGAATCTAGTATATGGGAAAATCACAAGCCAAAAGGTAACAATCGTCAAACATTGCCGCCGTTGTACTCGTCGTCCGTCCTCCATTGTTTATGATTTCAATGACCTCCAGGTTATCTGAGTTAATAACAATACGGTTGCAGCTGTCCTTTCAGCAAGGGATAGACCATATCTGAGCGTCAAAGCTTCCGCTGTCAGAACATTCATGCACCAATCAATTCTCCAATTCCCCCCTGCAATGAGTTTTCCTTTATCATCCCTCAAAACAGCGCCGGTCGTGCCCCTAAATAGGTTATAATGAAAAGAGGCATTCACATTAAGTTTTACAAACTCCCTTGGAGGTAGTATCCATCCATCTCTTTCTATAGTAGTTTTCGGTGATATGGTCATAACATAGTTTAACGTGATAGCATGAATCTCCATAGAAATCTGGTTGACGTCTTGGGTTTTCTCTTTATGAACTAATTTTCGTCTCTTCCATCATAAATACCACATTGTATTTACAATCATTTCACCAACATTCCGACTACCCAAGATAGTCAGCTCATTTTCACTTATAGAGACCAAATCGTACCGTCGATGGCCATCATTGAGAGCAATCGGGCCGGCGCCCGAGGTTGTCACGCATGTGCAGCATGTGCTGGTCAGAGACGAGATCTGGATTTAGCCAATATCCAAAAATAAATAAATTGAGACACATATACAAAATTGTTTTTCTAGGGGTACATATACAACATTGTTAAAAGAAGCAACTGAGAGTACGGGCCAGACCCCATGTTCCCTCGTAGCTGGCCCACTTCAGCTCGGTGTGTGCTTGCTTTTGCTTCCTACACGTCTACCAAAGAATGAAGGGATATTCAGATACCTTTTGAGCTTATATCTTTCTAAGGTTTGAGCTCTCTCTGGGAGGGAATGATTGGTCAAATAGTAATTTGATAGTATGAGATTCATTTATCATCAAACGTCCACTGTTATTTTATTTTATTTTGAAATGGAACACTCGGATTCCATACTTCACACCGGCTCAGCAAAATCGCTGGCCATCATAACACTTATATGGTCTGGGGGTGCTTCGGTTATTAGCTAACAGACACCTAACCAACTGCAAGTAAAGATGTAACTAAAGGATAACGGCTGGCCCTCTTTGATTTGTCGTGAAGGAAAAAATAACGCTTCGGGATAACGGCTGGCCTGGCATCCTAGCACTGCTAGCCTCCGACGCGATGGGTGGAGGCAGGGGCGGAGCCAGGATTTAGGTATAAGAGGTGCCAAGCCAAATCACGCAATGCAAAAAAAAAGGTTCCCAGGTATAGTAATGTTTTGTTTCAGCACTATTAAAACATAGCTAAATTTATTTTAAATTTGCCTCCACAACTGCCAATAAGATCAAAATATAAATAATTTCATCAAAAGATAACCTAGTTGCTAGGTAATTCTCTATCTATGAATATTATCATGGAAACAGAACATCTCCTACCACACTTGGATTGGTAACTTCCACGTTAGCCTTATTAACAATTTCAATGGGTTGAGATCTCGAAATAACATACCTAAAAACTGATTTAATTTTTATAGAGTGTGGCCGCATTTTTGTCTTCATTACCACATCATAGATCAAGCAATCAAAGGAAATTAAAATTGAATTAGCATTGCAGATCACACCATCAAAATAATTAAAACTGAATGTGCAATCTCAACAGATATAAAGTGAGAATTTAGAGGGATTAGTAGACACTCGGTAGTGCTAACCTTTTTTTTGCGGGAAAAAGGATTTCATTCATCAGGAAATGTAATTACAATCAGCGACAACAATGCTCGCAAGCTCGTCCGGGGGAGAACGCAACCAGCAAGCAGTACGCTGTTGTGTACGTCCCATATGAGCGAGAGTGTGACTAGCTACATTAACATTCCGCTTGATCTTCATAATTTGAATCCTTCTTTCTTGAGACAGTATTGATCTGATCTCCATTACTTTGTGAGTGTGTGCTGAACGGTCTTTTCCGGCTGCCGAAATTAGTTGCACCGCATCAGCGCTGTCAGTCTCCACAAGGATATCTAGTTCAGTCCAATTAAGAGACAGAGTAATTCCTTCATGGATTGCTGCCAACTCGGCTTCCAGGGCGTCCGCACAATTCCCAAGCCCTCTTATCGCTGCCAGCATTACAGCCCCCAGGTGGTCACGTAGGATCATCCCCGCTCCAGCCGTGCCGTCAGTTGGCTGGAAGGAACCGTCGACATTGAGTTTCACACAGCCAGCCACCGGAGGTGTCCAATGTTCCACATGACATATGGGGTTCTGCTTCCGCACAGGCTCGCCGAAGTAGTCGACCACCTGTTTACCTTTGATGGGGTCTGCGTCTGGGTGCTGTTGTAGCGACAACAGGGACATGGCATAGCTAGCGAGGAACCGTCGAGAGACCTCGATTGGAACCGCCGGTTTCTCGTGTGTAACTTCATTTCTCACATGCCACGCTCGCCAGAGAATCATCAAAACCATCATTCGCTGTGTCTCGTTCAGTTTCTCAAGGAGACGAAAGATCCACTCCGACTCCGTATCATGCATTTCTTCCTCGCCTGGAATGTCCCAGATTTCTCTCATGGAGTTCCATAGTCCAGCAGCATGGGGGCAGCGGACAAGGGCGTGATGGGCATCCTCTATAACATGTCCACAAATGGTGCATGCTTGCTCATTCTGCATGTGTTTAGATTTTTTGGTCGCTTCAGTAGCCAGGGCTTCATGTGCCAATTTCCATGCAAAGATGTGTACCTTAGGTGGAGCTGGATTCCTCCAGATTAAATCCCACGCAGGTCGTCGGCCATCCGGACGGACACTGGAGGCACCAAGGCCACTTGCACTTATTTTCTCCTGTAAGGCAAGGGAGTACGCACTCTTCACAGAAAAGGAGCCACGTTTGTCCGGGAACCATGTTACACAGTCCGAGATGAGCTGCTGTGACGGTTTGATTTTCACAATTTCCTCCATGTCAGCTTGGTGAAAAAATTGTTGTAGTAGTCCCAATTTCCATGTTCCGTCAGTATGTAGCAATTCGGCAACCCATCTGAGGCGGCACCGACCTCTAGGAGTGATGAGTCGACAGGAAGGACCACGGGGAATCCATGGGTCTCTCCATATCCGGACATTTGCTCCATTGCCAATGCACCAAATAATCCCTTTCTTGAGCAGTTCGAGACCATACTCAATGGCTTTCCAGGTTGACGAAGCGTTGCCTGTGAATACCGTGTCTACCAACAACCCATTAGGATAGTATTTAGCCTTGAGTACTTGGGCACAAAGGCTATTGGGGTATTCAATTAACCTCCATGCCTGCTTAGCAAGCAAAGCTTGATTGAAAAGTTGCAAGTCTCGGAATCCCATTCCCCCACGGTTTTTTGGTCTGATCATACAATCCCATGAGATCCAGTGTGTGCGTCGCTGATTCTTGCTAGCACCCCACCAAAACTCTCTTATCATTTTCATAAGATCTTCACACAACCCATCAGGAAGTTTGAAAACCCCCATCAGAAAAGTTGGCAAGGATTGTGCTACTGCCTTAATAAGGATTTCTTTGCCGCCACTAGAGTACTCTCCCCACTGAACCATTCTCTTCAATAGCTTCTCTTGGATACTTTGGAATTTTCCTCTGGTCATACGACCCTCTAGGGTAGGGAGACCCAAATATTTGGGCTCAAACTCTACTTGTGTGACCTGTAGCATAGCTTTTACTTCCTCTTGTACCTCAGCCGGGCAAGACTTGCCAAACATCAAAGAGCATTTATCAACATTGACCAGCTGGCCTGTACCTTGTGTGTATGTATTAATCACCTGCTGCACCCTTCGAGCTTGCTCAGTCTCTGCTTTGAAAAATAGCATGGTGTCGTCCGCAAATAACATGTGGGAAATACCAGGGGCCCGACGGCATATCCTCAGGGGCTCAATCTGTTTGTTGTTGATCTCCTTTTGAAGCAAAGCTGAAAGGCCATCTGCAACAAACAAAAATAGGAATGGCGACAAGGGGTCGCCTTGACGGAGACCACGGGACAGAGTAAACGAATCCAGCAAGGTTCCATTTAATTTTACAGAATAGCTCACCGTGGTCACACATGACATGATCCAGCTGATCCACCGGTGAGAGAAACCCAAGCCTTTCATCGCATTCTCAAGAAACCCCCAGTCCACACGGTCATATGCCTTTGACAGATCAATTTTGTACGCACAGAAATTCTTCCCCGGATTTGTATTATGCTCAATAAAATGAAAGCATTCGAAGGCTACTAGTGCATTATCAGTGATAAGTCTCCCAGGGACAAACGTGCTTTGGTTTACTGAGATTATATCACTTAGGAAGGGCCTTAATCTATTTGCTAAACATTTTGCAATCACCTTGTAGAGCACTGTGCACAAGCTAATAGGTTGGAACTCTCGCAGATTTGATGGTTGATCCACTTTAGGAATGAGGACAATTGCAGTATGATTGATATTAGCTGGCATGTTACCCGTAGCAAAAAATAACTTGACACCTGCAATGACTTCCTCCTTTATTGTTCCCCAGTTCCTCTGATAGAATCTAGCCAGGAACCCATCCGTACCCGGAGCCTTCAACGGCCCAATTTGGAACCGGGCATCCGATATTTCCATGTCAGAAAACTCTTTGCACAGGGTTTCATTCATATCCTCAGAGACCTTTTTCTCAAACAAATCGACGATGTCACTTGGGTTCAAGCTAGGATCCCGCGTGAAGAGGTTCTGAAAGAATTGTGTGGACATCAATTCCAGCCCGGTCTGTGAGGATTCCCAGCTCCCATCGGCCTTTTGAAGTTTGGTAATTTTGTTCTTTTTTGCATGCCACACATCTTTTCGATGGAAAAACTTTGTATTTCGATCCCCCTCTTTCAGCCAACTAACTCTAGAACGTTGCAACCATAGCATTTCCTCTTTATATAGGAGCTCATTCAATTTGTCTGAAACTTGTCGTACCTCCTTACTGTCCGCCCCATGCAACAGCAGATTATTTAGTTCAGACCGGACATCTTCGGGTTTCCGAAGAATGTTTCCAAACTTGCGGCAGCTGCAAGCTTGCAATGACTTCATCACACTACCTAAGCAGCCCTGGATAGCGCCCAGATCGCTCTTGTCACCCGTTGCTGCCCATGCATGTTCAATATTTTCGGGCAGATCAGACGCCCTTTCCAGAACAGCTCGTACTGTCTGCATCTCCTTTTGTTTTAGACTAATTGCTCAGCTTGGAGATGAACAAGCAGCACACAGTGGTCCGAGCATGACGACACTATGTGCTCAACTGATGCCTCTGCAAAAATATCCCTCCAGTTATTGTCCGCCACAACGCGATCAAGTCTGACCTTTACATTCTTTCTCCCTCCCCTTTTATTGTCATAAGTAAAAGGTACGCCTCTGAAGCCTAGGTCGACCAAATCACAGCTATCCAATGCATCTCTGAATGCCTCCATTTGCCATTCCGCGCGACGGGAAAACGAGAAGTGTTCGAACTGCCACAAGGCTTCATTGAAATCCCCCATAACTGTCCACGGAAGAGCAGATTTAGCTTTCAGTTGACGGAGAGTGTCCCACATGAGGTGTCTATTTTCCACCTTTGGCTCACCATATACACACGTCAATCTCCATGAAACAGTACCCGGAGCAAAGCCAACATGCACATCAATATAACGTTCATTGAGATCTTGTATTTCGACATGCAACTTGTCATCCCAGAAGAGTGCTAGCCCTCCGCTGAAGCCTTCACTGCTAACTCCGGCATAGCCTCTCAGGCCTAGCCGGCTACATAAACGTCTGACTCTCTCTTTTCTTTGTCTCGTTCCACACAAGAATATGAACTGAGGATGATGCACTTGATTGAGTGATACAAGATCACGGACTGTCCTAGATCCCCCAATTCCCCTACAGTTCCACACCAAACAAGCCAATGCTTCTGATGTTGCAGTATTGTGCACTAGTTGTGGTGTCGTAGTGTTAGGATTTCTGGCAGAGCCGCCTGGATCGAACTGTGTGCCTGCTGGATCAAGATTGCTCCTACGATCCCCTGCCAAAGTTGTTCCTTTTGCATAGCCGCCTCCATCTGATTGGGGTTCCGTTCTCCTGCACACATCAGATTCTTGGGAAGGTCTTCTCAGACTCCCAGACATGGCGGACGAGGCCGCAAGGGCGGACGAGGCTGCATGGGCGGACGGAGCCGCAAGATGACCGCCCCGGGGATGGGTTCCCCGAGCGGCGCTGGTGCCGTCCTCGCTGACGGAGGACGTGTACGGTGACGGCGGCTGGGCATCGCCCTTTTTTCGCCAAACCCTAGCAGGGGCCATCCGCATCTCAACCATCCGGTAGTGCTAACCTTGAAGCTGAACGGCTAGAGAATTGACAGAGTGTATATGTATGATGATTTGCCTGTCGCGCAGCTGGTGTCCCCTAATTTAATCGACTTCATGAGGACGAAGGGCAGGAGGCGCCGGCCGCCGATAGTGCTAATGGCCTCAGATCACACGTTAATCATGTCTGGGCCTTTTTTTAAGGAAATGGCAGAGGGCTAGCGGGCTATGATCATGCGTGGGCTCTCTTATGGGCCTTTTTCTTTTCAGATTTTATAATCTGGTTGCTAATTACTCGTAGGTTCCTGAATATTTGTCGATCATTAGGGGGGGCAGGCCCCTGCTCCCCCCCCCCCCACACACACACACACACCCGGGTCTTCGCCACTGGGTGGAGGGGCCGTACGAAAGCTTTGTGTCTCGAAGCTGGCGGTGGTGATGCATGCGGGTGTCACATTCCTTTTGGGGCACCATCTTGGTCCTTTCCCTCACCGTTGGCACTCTGGGTGAAAACCTTCGTTCACTTTGGCAAATGTGGTAGCGACGACATATGGAGTCGTTATCTTCTTGAGGGTGTCGTCCTGAGTGTGAGTGGTTATCGATCGATTGTGGCGGTGAATCACATGCACTTCTCCTCGACGACACTATCGGCGTTTGGTAATTCACTCTTGCACCTTTTTTGCGTCTTAGGAATGTTATGTTGTGTCGTCTTTTTTCTGGTCGGCTTTTGAGGATTTCCTCGACACATGTACCCTTTTTGGACCGACTGGCTTTATTTAATATTGTAGAAGGACAAGATATGGGCTGTGCAATCTCGATGTATTGATCGGTGCACCAGGCACGCATATATAAGTACAGAGGTGGGCCACAACCTCAACTATACAAAGGAAACATGAGGTGGGCCCTACACACAAATATACACGTACACAATATACTCAGACCCCCACCCCCCCGGCAGTCGAAGCGGCGCCAGTGACGCAAAGACTGGAACGGAACTCCTCGAAGGTAGAAGTCGGTAGTCCCTTCGTCATCACATCGGTGAACTGTTGTGCAGTCGGCACATGGAGAACCTGAATACGTCCAAGAGCCACCTGCTCGCGCACAAAGTGAATGTCCATCTCAATGTGTTTAGTCCGGCGATGATGAACGGAGTTGGCGGAGAGGTACACCGCAGAAACGTTGTCGCAGTAGACAACCGTAGCCTGGGAGACATCGTGATGCAGCTCCTGAAGTAACTGTCGTAGCCAGGTGCACTCTGCAACAGCGTTGGCCACAGCTCGGTACTCAGCCTCCGCGCTGGAGCGCGAAACCGTGGGTTGTCGCTTGGACGACCACGAGACAAGTGAAGGACCGAGGTAGACGCGGTAGCCAGAGGTGGATCTACGAGTATCGGGGCAGCCAGCCCAGTCTGCATTGGAGTAGGCCACCATCTCCGGAGAAGTAGACGCCGTGAGTGTCAATCCGAGGGACATCGTGCCGCGGATGTAACGAAGAATCCGCTTCACGAGAGTCCAATGGGAGTCACGAGGGGCGTGCATGTGGAGACACACCTGCTGAACAACATACTGAAGATCCGGTCTGGTGAGAGTCAAATACTGAAGAGCGCCGACGATAGACCAGTAGAAAGGAGCATCCGACGCCGGCGAGCCCTCAAGAGCAGAGACCTTGGCCTTCGTGTCAACAGGAGTAGCAACAGGGTGATAGTTGAGCATGCCAGCACGCTCAAGAAGCTCATGTGCATACTTCTGCTGATGAAGAAAGAAACCATCCGGGCGCCGAACGACCTCAATGCCAAGGAAATAATGTAGAGCACCCAAGTCCTTAATAGCAATCTCATCACGCAGCCGGAGGGTAATCTGCTGAAGAAGAGCTGCGGAGGAGGCCGTCAGGATGATGTCATCGACGTAAAGAAGCAAATATGCAGTCGTGTCACCGTGGAGGTAGACAAACAGTGAGGCATCTGAGCGAGTGACGCTGAAGCCCAGTGTCTGAAGAAACCCGGCGATCCGCTGGTACCAGGCGCGGGGTGCCTGCTTGAGCCCGTAAAGAGAGCGGGATAGCAGACACACATGGCTAGGAAGGGAGGCGTCGACGAAACCGGTGGGTTGCTCACAATACACCTGCTCCTCAAGATGGTCGTGGAGAAAGGCATTGGAGACATCCATCTGGTGAACAAGCCAGCCGCGGGACACGGCAAGCTGGAGGACGGTGCGGATCGTGCTCGGTTTTACAACCGGGGCAAACGTCTCAGTGAAGTCCACTCCAGCGCGCTGGCGGAAACCACGGACTACCCAGCGAGCCTTGTAGCGCTCGAGAGTACCATCCGAGCGGGTCTTATGGCGAAAGACCCACTTGCCGGTGATGCGTTGGCGCGAGGAGGCCGGGGAACCAGTGTCCAGGTGCGGTTCCGTAGAAGAGCATCGAACTCTTCCTGCATCGACGCAAGCCAGTGAGGATCACGGAGGGCGGCGCGAACGGACGCAGGAAGAGGCGACGGCTCCGCGGTGGAGGCTGCGAGGACATACTCGTCGCTCGAGTACCGGAGGCTCGGACGATGAACGTCGGTACGAGCCCGTGTAACTGGACCAGCCGACGCCGTCAGAGCCACCGGCGAGGCAGCCGGCGAGGCGGCCGGCGAGGCAGCTGGCGAAGAGGCCGGTGTCGGGGCCGGCGAGCCAGCCGGCATCGGAGCCGGCGAGGAGGCCGGTGTCAGGGCCGGCGAGGTTGCCGGCGTCGAAGCCGCCGAAGAGGCTGGTGTCGGAGCCGGCGAGGAGGCCGGCGTCAAGGCGGCTGAAGAAGCGGCTGAGCCAGCAGCGCCCGACCCCGCGGCGCCCGAGTCGGGGGCGGCGGGTGAAGAAGGGATGCTAGCTGCGCCGGGAGGGTCGGCCGAGGAGGCCGAGGGGGCCGGCGCCGACGTGAGGGCGCGAGGACCGCCAAAGCCCAAAGGCGGTCCACAGGCCGAACGAGACCGTCCGCCTGACGGAGTCGCCGAAGAGCCGCCGGTGGCCGGCGGTGACGAGGCGATAGGAGGTACCTGCTGCTGAAATGGAAACACCATCTCATCAAAGTAAACGTGTCGGGAGGTGAAAACACGATGGGAGACGGGATCATAGCAGCGGTAGCCCTTAGTGTTAGGTGGGTAGCCGAGAAAGATGCAGGCGACGGAGCGGGGTGCAAGCTTATGAGGCGCAGTAGCGGCGATGCTAGGGTAGCAAAGGCAGCCGAAGATGCGAAATCCATCATAAGAGGGGGGTGCACCGAAGAGAAGATGATGAGGTGTAAAGTTCCCGCGAGTACGACATGGGCGGATGTTGATGAGGAGAGACGCGGTGGTGAGAGCGTCAGGCCAAAAGTGCGGAGGCACATTAGCATGAAAGAGGAGAGTCCTAACGCAGTCATTGAGAGTGCGAAGGATGCGCTCAGCGCGACCGTTCTGCTGCGAGGTGTACGGGCAAGTGAGACAAAAAATCGTGCCATGTGTGATGAGAAGATTACGAACAGCGAGGTTGTCAAACTCCTTCCCGTTGTCTGTTTGCAACGCGAGAATGGGACGACCAAACTGCGTGAGAACATAGGAGTAGAAAGCGGCGAGAGTGGATATAACATCCGACTTGCGGCGCAACGGGAAGGTCCACACATAATGCGAAAAATCATCAAGTATGACAAGATAATAAAGAAAGCCCGTATTACTGGCAACAGGAGAGGTACAAACATCACTATGAATTAACTCAAACGGGTACGATGCAACAAAAGAAGAAGCCCTAAACGGAAGACGAGCATGTTTGCCGAGGCGACACGCATGACACGAGTGATCCTCGTTCTTATTACACGTGAAAGAAAAACTCCGAAGTATGTGAAGAAGAGTGGCAGGATTAGGATGACCCAAGCGGGCATGCCAAAGATCCACTCCGGTGGCAAGAGCGACAGGGGCGGCGAAAGTGGTGGAGGTGGAGGAGTGAACCGGGTAGAGCTCGTCGGGGCTGTCACATCGGTGGAGCACCATCCGCGTGCGAGCGTCCTTAACAGAAAAACCACATGCGTCGAATTCAACGGTAACCGGATTTTCACGTGTAAGAGAACGAACAGAAACAAGATTTTTGATAAGTTCACGAGAAACTAGGACATTAGACATGGATATTGGAGTGGAGTTAGACGGAAAATATGCGTGACCTATATGGGTGATAGGGAGAGAGGAGCCGTCACCGACGGTGATGCGGTTGGAAGTATGGACAGGATAGGAGGTGTGGAGGTTACCGGGATAGGCCGCCATGTGGGCGGTGGCTCCGGTGTCCATGTACCAGTCACCACCGCCGGTGTAGCTGGACGGGGAGGGAGCGGTGTGAAGAGCCGCCAGAAGGGCCGGGTCCCACAGCGCCGGCGGAAGAGGTGGCGCGGCCGTCAGGGGCAGCGGCGGCGGCCCAGCTGGCTGCGGCTGTTGGCCGTAGGGCGCCGCGTAGGGCGCGGCGTAGAACGCCTGGTGCGGCTGTGGCCGGGCGCCGAGAATGCCCGGGGCAGGGGCCCGAGGAACCGGCATGGAGTAGGCGTGCACAACGCCGGTCCATGGGTTCTGGCCGGCGTACCACGGGGCCGGCTGATAAGCCTGCTGCGGTGGGCGGGGTGCTCCTCCCTGAGCGCTTGCGCCCCCCTGCTTGCGGCCACCACGACGACCGCCGCGACGACCCCTCCCATTGGCCGCCGGCTGGGGCGGCGGGAAGGGGGCGGCCGGGGCGGGCAGGAAACCTAGCGGGAAGGCGGGCGCCGCCGGCTGTGGCGGCGTCGGGCGCGGCGGTGGCGGGGCTGGACCCCCGCGGGTGCCGGCGACGAGGGCGGTGTGGGTCGCGCGAGTCCGCGCCACCCGCATTTGGCGCTCCTCCAACTTGAGGTACGCGACCACCTTAGCGAAGGTAGGCTCCGGGATGAGGGTGAGATTGGAGGCGGCGTTCCCAAAATCCTCGTTGAGGCCGCCGGAGAGGGTGCTGATGAGGAGCTCGTCGCCGATCTTCTCCCCGAGATCACGGAGCTCATAGGCGAGCTTCTTGAGGCGCATGCAAAAATCATCGATGGATGAGTCAAGTTGCTGGCACCCGTAAAACTCACCATAGAGCAGGACCTTGCGCTGCAGCCGGTTGTCTGTGAAGAGGCCGTTGAGCTTGGTCCAGACCGCGTGTGCATCGTCGTCGTCATCCACCAACGTGTGGAAGAGGTCGGTGGAGATGGTGAGGTAGAACCAGCGGATGATGGTGGCGTCAAGAATCATCCACTCCTCGTCATGGATCATGAGGGCCGAGTCCAAGGTGCCGTCAACGTGGCCATGAAGGAGGTACTCGCGAAACACCAGCGAAAAATACCGCTTCCAAGCGGAGTAGGAGGCGGTGGATTGATCAAGTTTCACCGGGACGTGCTCGTGGATGTTGAGGTCGCGGACGAGAGTGACATCGGGACCGGCGAACAGGTTGGAGACGGTGGAGGAGGAGGAACTCATGACTAGGGATAGGGTTGCGAGGAGCGATGTGGCGCGGGAAGTGCAGAAAGAGACGCGGCGTGGCGATGCGTGTGATGCGGCGCGGCGTGACAGGGACGAAGCGGCGTTGCAGGTGCGGCCTGGCAATGGTTTTTGGCGAGAGCAGCGGTGCGGGACGAAGCAGCGGGACTAGCGGCTGGAGCGAGGCGGGCGGGACTAGCGACTGGAGCGAGGGACTAGTGGCTGAAGCGAGGCGGCAGGTCAGAAGCGGCGGGACAGGAGCGGCGTGGCGATGGAGCTAGCTGGCGGCAGGAGCGAGGTCGGGCGGCTGGAGCGATGGAGCAAGCAACGCGGGATGGTGCGGCGGCGGTGAGATGGAGCGGAAGCGAAGCGGCGGCGGCGGCTTAGGGTTTAGGATCGTGCTGCGATAGATACCATGTAGAAGGATAAGATATGGGCTGTGCAATCTCGATGTATTGATCGGTGCACCAGGCACGTATATATAAGTACAGAGGTGGGCCACAATCTCAACTATACAAAGGAAACAGGAGATGGGCCCTACACACAAATATACACGTACACAATATACTCAACAAATATAAAGCAGGGCGAGAGGCTATTTTGAGAATAAAAAGCCGATCCCCCCCCCCCCCCCCGGTCTTCGTTACTGGGTGGAGGGGCCGAACGAAAGCTTTGTGTCTCGAAGCTGGCGGTGGTGATGCATGCGGGTGTCACATTCCTCTTGAGGCGCCGTCTTGGTCCTTTCCTTCGCTGTTGGCACTTTGGGTGAAAACCTTCCTTCTCTTTGGCAAATGCGGCAGCGATGACATATGGAGTTGTTATCTTCTTGAGGGTGTCGTCAATGAGTGTGAGTGGTTATCGATCGATTGTGGCGGTGAATCATATGTGCTTCTCCTCGACGGCACTTTAAGGGCGTTTGGTAATGCACTCTTGTGCCTTTTTTGCGTTTTAGGAATGTTGTGTTGTGTCGTCTTTTTTTCTGGCCAGCTTTTGAGGATTTCCTTGACACCATGTATTCTTTTTGGATCGAGTGGCTTTATTTAATATAAAGCAGGGCGAGAGGCTGTTTTGAGAATAAAAAGGATAAATGCCTGACGTTGTAAAGATTAGACGGAAATGAGAACATGATAACATTACAAACTACGATCCACAACATTAGCCTCTATTTATTTTTTTTTGTTTCCTGGACTAAAGTATGTTAAGGTGTGATCAGTACTCTGTTTCATTAACCCGGATAAAATCGAGGGTGGTTGTTTTTAACACGTGTTTTTTCTCAAGAATATAAAAGGGTTCCTAACAATCTTGAAAATGGGCAAAGGGTTCCGCATTCAACTCTATCCGGCCGGCTAAGCTCTGGCATCAACCTCTGTTTGTGACACTGTTGCACGCAACTGATGTACGAGCCGTGTTGGCAACTTAAGTCTACGTCGGCGCTGCATATTCCTCCGGAATAATTATTCAGGTTTCACCGGTCAGAACACTGACCAGCCGTTCGTTGCTGTTCTTCACCGGTCAGAACACTGACCAACCGTTCGTTGCTGTTCCTGATATACTAGTTGTAGGCTGAACTGCAAATATCTGTTCCTCAACCAGTTATATGATCGACACATTAATCATGTGAACCTCCCGTCAAAAAGGCGAAAAACCGCATAAATAAGTCCGCGAGCTCCCGTTCGGCGACACCAAGCTGCAGATGAGGGCATGACGTTTGGAAGGCCATGCTGAGCACGTCGACCTCGGCCACCACGTGCGCCTCTGCCTCGAGGGGCTGCCGCTGTATGCTTGGGATGAAGAAGCGGTCGCCAAGGCCGTCGGCTCCGGCTGCTCGCTGGACTACATCGAGCCAGCTTCCAAGCTCAAGACGACGACCAAGGCTCTGGCCTTGTGGGCTTGGACGCCATGCCCAAGCAAGGTGCCAAGAGTGAGCTGGATCACCCTCCCTGCACGCAACGGTGGCGCTCCGGTGTATGGCCGCAAGGGGCTGGAGCATCGGGTCCTTGTCCACCTCGACATCCATGAAGATCCATCCTCGGGCAGAGTGGTGTCCAGGCCGCACCCCTGGATATCAAACGTCGTCGACGGGGAGACCTTGGCTCGTGACAGGCGCGAGCGCATCTCTCGCCCTGTCCAGCGCGACCGCCATGACCGCCATGGCCGTGACGACGAGGAAGACCGTGGCCGCGGGCGCGACGGCCGGGGCTCGTCCAGAGGCGGGCAAGGCTGGGGCGACCGCATTCGCCGGAGCCTCTCCCGTGCGCCGCGCGACGGGCAGCGCGACAACGACAGGGAACGCCGTGATGGGCGTCACGATGGCCGTCGCCGGGAAATCCCTGACCTTCCCGTCGTCCTTGGCGCCGCTCCGGTGCTTCTTGGCTCTGGCTCCTTGAGCGCTACTACTGTGCGTGCCAGGGAGCTGGAGCCCCTCCACCCCACCACGCCTGCTACGGCTGCTGTTGGCGCGCGTGGCCGTAGTCCGGTCAGGCAGTCGCGCCCGGCCTCTGCATGGCGCATATCCAGGGAAGCACGCCCTCCACCGGCGTCGCCACCGCTGTCTCCGACAACGGTGCTCCGAACCCCGCCAGCGCCGAAACGTGACGAAGCAATGCAGCAGCAGTGGCATCCCAGGTCCTGAGCCCGGTGCTCATCGAGCTATGTTCGCCAGCCATGATGCAGCGCCCGCTCCTTGACATCTCCCCGTTGTGGCCTTCAGGCTTTGAAGCATCCCCAACCCCGCCACTCCAGTGCAACGGCAACCTGCAGCGAACCCCTACGCCACCCCGTGCTCGCCCCCATGATGCTGGGCACGACCTGCCGGCGGGCCTGGCTGAGCTCATTGTGCCCTGCCTCGAGCTTCCGGCTACGCTCTTCTGCCCAAGGCAGCCAGCGCTCCTGCCATCTGCAGCCACGCAACCTCCCCCTGAGATGCCCTTGGCATCTCCAAGGCCAAGCCCTCCAGCGGCCCGTCGAAAGACTTTGGCGGGCATGAGAATCTCCAAGGAGGGCGGCATCTCTCTGCAACGGACCCGGCGACCTTCCAGCCGCACGCTGGCTGCTCCGGTGGCAAAGGTGGCCGAGCGCCTGGTTTGCCGCAGCCTGGGCATAACCAAAGATGGTCAAGATGTAACTGCTTCGATCCTGGAGGCGTTCACAGAGAGATTCAAGGAGCAGCTCCCTCCTGAAGTGATTGTGGCCATGAGGGACTTCTTCAAGCTTGATGACAGTTCTATTAGCGCTGCTGAGGATGCGCTGATAGACCATGGTGGTGCTGCGGCATTAGACTCTGTGGGGCTGGAGCAAGACGGCCAGGGATCGGAGCCGGCGATCGCTTGAGTGGATACTACCTGTAGTGCCTGTGTTAGAGCCTCAATGGTTGTCATGTTAGTAAACCAATCTGATGCTTACAAGGGTTCTGTTGCTGCTACTAGTTTGTATGCGTCTAGTTTGTACCTCTTCCCTACACTCCATGGGTTATGTAACTGGGGCTGTGTCCCTCACGGGTGTGTGTTTGTTTTTCAAATTTGGCCATGGGCCATGTACTGCGGTCTGGGATCCCACCTTGTTTGTGTTGATGTTTTATCCCATGGTAGTCCAAGGGCAACCCCTGTGCACCCATGACAGTACAACCTATCAATACCCTCAACTGGAACGTGAGAGGGCTTAATTGCCCGGACCATAGAGCAACTGTCAAGGCTACCATCACTAGCACCTCTTGCCACTTGGTCTGTCTCCAGGAGACTAAATTGAGCAACGTTGACAGTTTCATTGCTGCTTCTCTTGGCGGAAATAGGCTTCAGGGTTTCGCGCAACGCCCGGCCTCCGGAACCAGAGGTGGAATTCTTCTGCTATGGGATGACAACCTTCTTGAGATTACCGACATCGCCACCTCAACCTTTTGCCTCTCTGCCATGGTGCGGATTCGTGCTTCTGACTCCTCCTTCAAAATCACGTCTGTCTATGGCCCCACTGACAACGCCTCCAAAGATGCCTTCTTTGCGGAGCTGCTTAGCCAGAAGCCACCCTTGGGCGTGGCTTGGCTCGCCACTGGCGACTTCAACCAAATTTACCGTGCCAGGGACAAAAACAAGCGCAATGTTAACCGCAGCAGAATCAACCGCTTTCGTGCCGCTTTGCAATCTTGCGAGCTCAAGGAGATCCATCTCCAGAATAGGCGCTTCACCTGGAGCAATGAGAGGACAAATCCCACCCTATGCAAGCTTGACTCATTCTTCTGCAATGCTGAGTGGGACACCACCTTCAACACCCACGTGTTGCACGCCTTGTCCTCATCCCTCTCCGACCATTGCCCCCTTTTGCTTGCTGACGACAAAGGGCCCAAAAGGCCGCGGTCTTTCAAGTTCGAGAATTTCTGGACCTCCCTTCCGGGCTTCCACGAAGTCGTTCAAAAGGCTTGGACTGAGGGCGTGCCACACACGGAGCCTTATCTCATTCTGCATCACAAGCTCAAGAAGACCGCGCTTCGTCTTACGGCATGGAGTAGAATCCTTTTCTCAGCAGCCAATATTCACTTCCATGCGGCCCTTCTCGTGATCCTGAGGCTAGACATTGCGCAGGAGGCGCGCCTCCTTTCGCCGGAGGAGCTCGACCTCCGTGCCAGGCTAAAACGTAGGGTGATCAGCTTGGCTGTGCTCCAGAGGGCCAGAAAGAGCCAATGCACTCGGATTGCCAACCTTAAAGAGGGTGATGCAAACACAAAGTTCTTCCATCGTCGTATAATTGGCCGGAGAAGGAAGAACCATATTCACCGAATCAAACTCGCGAACGGATGGGTTACTGACCATGGGGAAAAAGAAAAGATCATCCATGACCACTTCTCTGTGTTCATGGGGAAGGGAGACACGAGCCATCTTGACTTCAATTGGGAGGAGCTCAGCGTGCAGCCGGTCGATCTGCACACCCTAGATGACACTATTACCGAAGAGGAGGTTTGGGAGGCCATTAAGGTGATGCCAAGTGACAAGGCGCCCGGCCCGGACGGGTTCATGGGCATCTTTTTCAAGAAATGTTCGGTCGTCGTCAAAAACGATGTCATGAGAGTCATCCATCGTTTTGACTCCCTCCACACATCCAACCTTCAATGGTTGAACTCCGCCAACGTTGTGCTCTTGCCCAAAAAGGACGGTGCAGAGGGCATCTCTGACTATAGGCCCATAAGCCTCATTCATGCCATCGCCAAAATCATTGGTAAGGTGCTCTCTTTGCGTCTCGCCCCTCATATGGATGCCCTCATCTCCAACGCCCAAAGCGCCTTCATTAAAAAGAGAAGCATCCATGACAACTTCATGTATGTGCGGAACTTTGCTCGACGCCTTCACAAACGCAAGACCCCCACCCTTCTTTTCAAGCTGGACATAAGGAAAGCCTTCGACTCTGTCAGATGGGAATTCATCCTCGACCTCTTGCAACGAAAGGGCTTCCCTTGCAAATTCCGGGATTGGATTGCCGCTCTACTTTGCACCTCTTCCTCACGTTTCCTGCTCAATGGTCTGCCTGGACCTCCCATCAAACATGGTCGCGGTTTTCGGCAAGGGGACTCGATCTCACCATTGCTATTCGTCCTTGCAATTGATCCTCTTCACCAAATACTTGACTTGGCAACGAGGAAGGGCCTCCTTCATAAGATTCGGGGACGAGGTGCTATGATGAGAACTTCCTTATACGCGGATGACGCGGCCATTTTTATGGCCCCTATCAAGAGTGACATCGACAACCTCTCCACCATTCTGAAGGGCTTCGGTGATGTCACAGGTCTATGCACCAACTTTCACAAAAGCTCGGTTGTGCCCATCCGGTGCTCCAATGTTGACTTGGATCATGTCCTCAGTGGCGTACCAGTGTCCAGAGCCACCTTCCCGATGAAATACCTGGGACTCCCACTCTCGGTCTGGCAGCTCAAGTATGTAGATTTCCAATACCTTGAGGACAAGGCGGCCGGCAAACTTGTCACCTGGGACGGGCAAAACATCACCACCATCGGGCACAGGACACTTGTCAAATCAGTCATTGCCTCCCAGGCAGTGTATGCCATCACGCCCCTCATCGTGCCACCACGCTCTCTTCACAATATCAACAAATTGGAGAGGGCCTTTCTCTGGTCTGGTTCAGATAAGACGACCGGTGCCAAATGTAAAGTGAATTGGAAGGTGGTATGTCGCCCCAAGGAGTATGGAGGCCTTGGGGTTCTAGACACTGACAAGTTTGCTCGGGCCTTACGTCTTAGATGGCCTTGGTATGAATGGAAGGCACCGAACAAGCTTTGGGTGGGGCTTGGGAACCCCTGCACGGAGGACGACATGGACTTTTTCTATGCCTCAACGACCATCATTTTGGGCAATGGAGCCAAAACACCTTTTTGGGACTCCCCATGGCTTCTTGGGCGGAAACCGAAGGACATTGCTCCTTTAATATACGGTGCCTCCACGCGTAAGAATTGGAAAGTGCGTGAAGCCCTCGATGGAAATGCTTGGATTCTTAAGATCAACCATAACATCGTCGCTTCCATTGCCCACATCCGTCAGTTCTTCACGTTATGGATGTTGGTGCATGATCTACACCTGGACACACAAGCTGACGATGACATTATCTGGAAACATGCCAATAACGGGATCTACTCGGCGGCCACTGCATACAAGGCACAGTTCCTCGGCTTGACGCTATCGCCTATGGACTTCATGATCTGGAAGACTTGGGCCCCTCCCAAGATCAAATTCTTTGCTTGGTTGGCTATCCAAGACCGGATTTGGACTGCCGACAGATTAGAGCGGCGCGGATGGGAAAACTGTGGACTTTGCCCACTCTGCAGGACTGAAGGCGAGACAGGCGCGCACCTCTTCTTCAAATGTCGCTACACTATTAGGCTATGGAACTCGGTCATCCTTGAATTCGGTCTTGCTCACATGGACACCTCTTCTTGGCACTTGGATGGATCCGTTTTGGAATGGTGGGACAAGCGAACCAGCTTGCAAAACCCAGATCGACGAGCCTTGGCCTCCCTTACAATGTTGGTTTCTTGGACAATCTGGAACGAGTGTAACGCTCGGGTCTTCCGTCGCAAGAGTGCACCACCACCGGTCCTCCTCCGGACTATCATCGATGACGCCAAGCTTTGGGTTCTTGCGGGTGCTAAAAAACTGGGGTCCATTATTGTACGCGAGTAGTTGCCATGCCGTGTGTGTGGTCACTTGTAATACCCTAAAACTCTTCTCTCTTATTTAATGAATGAGGCAAATCTTTTGCCTCCGTTTCGAAAAAAAAAGTTCCCAACTTACAGGCCGTTGCAACAACACAAGGAAAATAGATTGGTGTCGGGAACTTGGAATACACCTGAACAGAAACATCATGATGCCTTTTAGAAGCACTTTTTTTTTCCTTATCACATAGTACATGATAGAAATTAAAGTTCCTCTGAACCAGATTGACTTGGAAGCTTAAAGAGCACTGAGACTAGCCGACTAGCCACAATGAGAATAACTTCAGTAGTAATATCGAGTCCAACTCAGCAAATTTGCTTATGTGGCAGTGAGTTAATGAGAAGAGAAATAGTTTGAGTAACTTAGCTAGTTAGATTACCCACAGTGAAAGTAACATAGGTGGTAACATCACACATCTCTAGACAAAATAGATGATGTAACGAGTAATTAATGAGGAAAAAAAGGCATGTGGTAATATAGCTAGTTACTTTAATATCACACATACCAAGACAAGATTAGTCTACGACCTAATAAATGAAGTGTTGCATGACACATATGTTACTCTTCACTATAGAGGTACTCCCTCCGGTCTTTTTTAGTTTGCATATTAGATTTATCTGAAGTCAAGCCTCGTAAAGTTTGACCAATTTTATAAAAAAAACACTAACATTCACAATGTGAAATCAATACTAGTAAATGCGTCATGATTTAAAGTTTCATGTTGTATAACTTTATCATGGTAGATGTTGATATTTTTTCATATAAATATGGTCAAACTTTGTAGAGTTTGACTTCAGACAATTCTTATATGCAGAATAAAAAGGACCGGGGGGAGTAGTAACATTAGACTAGTAGTAACATATGCATGTTATTAGTCTAAGTTACTACTCCTTATGACTAGTATTACTGTAACATCACATGTCCCAATGCAATATGAGTCTATAACCTAATAAATGAAGCTTTACATGACACCACGCTTGTGTTACTACCCACTATGAAGGTAGTAACATAGTCTAGGGATGTACTTGTTATCGCAAATGAATAAAGTTTTTATGTTTCTTTTAAAAAAAACATAGTCTAGGGATATGCGTATGCGGATATTGTCTTTGGAGGCCGAGCTCCATGGAGCTCGGTTTTGAAAAATTTGAATTTTGTTGAATTTCATATTTTCTACATTTCAAAAAATTCTGAAAAAAACACACATATATATGAAGGCCTAACACACACGTGTGTAAATTTTCAGGGCAAAATAAGTTGAAATGAGGGCTGTGCAAAAAAGACAAATCTGAGGCTTTTTAACACATGACACTATTCATCCTCCCGGACCAGGAATTTGTCTTTTTTGTATAGGTCACATTTCAACGTTTTTCATTCTGAAATTTTACACACATAGGCATAACATACTTGTTTACTTGCACAATTTTTTTCAGATTTTTTTGAAACCGAAAAGTTTGAATTTTGATTTGTTTTCAAAAAAAGGCCTCCATGGCTCCCGGGAGCCAAATGTCCGTTCTCTATGCGTATGTTACTAGTGTATGTTACTCTGTATGAGTAGTCAGTCAGACATGATAATGACAACTACTCTCTTTGTTCCATAATATAGTGCATATAGATTTTTGAAGAGTCAAACCGTTGTGAAGAAAAACATTTACATCTAGAATGCCAAACATATATCATTAGATTCATTATAAGATGTAATTTCATTTCTTTTTATGTATTTGGTATTTTCTATAAACTTGATTAGAGTTTGATTTGTCAAAAAAAAAACACAATACGCACTACATTATACTCCCTCCGTCCCAAAATTCGTGTCTTAGATTTGTCTGAATATGGATGTATCTAATACTAAAACGTGACTTGACACATCCGTATTTAGACAAATCTAAGACAAGAATTTTGGAACAAAGGGAGTAGAACGGAGAAATATTCCAGTATATAGGGAAACAACTGAAATCAGCCAACCGGCCTCAGGCCATGCGCCCGTCGCACACGCTGGCAACATGCGTCCCACGTTGGCCCCGTTGTTGAAGCGGTAGCGTTCCAACCTTATCCAACTGCGAAGTGACCTTCTTCACAAGTTTCTCTCCAATGCCTCTCCCCCTTCTCCATCTCTCTCTGGCGACAAAGCTCACTTCCCCTCCATTCCGCTCGTTTGAGTAGCGCAGCAAGGTTTTTGTGTGCGCCACAGGGTTGCGAGCAGTTGCGTTGCCGCAATCTTCCCCGGCCATGGCTACTAGCTCGCCCTGACGATGCTACACGTGCTCCTGATTGCTGTCGACCTCACGACCACGCCGCAGCCCCTCCCTCTCCTCACCACTGTTGTGACTAGCTGACGGCGAAGCTGGGACCGGCACCCAACAACGTTACCACTGGCAGATGTGGATGCTAGGACCGTGTCTCTGCGATGATGGAACTTGCAACAGGGAGTACTGCGACCAGCAGCACGGGATGCTGGAATCAACAGCGGGCGTGTTGCGACCGTGATAAACATGTTACGACCGGTAGATGTGGATGCTAGGACCGTGTCTCTGCGATGCTGGAACTTGCAACAGGGAGTACTGCGACCGGCAGCACGGGATGTTGGAACCAGCAGCGGGGCGTGCTGCAACCGGAACAAACATGTGCTGGAATCGGCAGACTATACCGCGTGCTGGAAGCTAGAACCCTAGGTCAGCAATGCTGGAACCCTAGGTCATCGATGTTGGAACATAGGCCAGGGAAGCTGGAAACCCGGGCCACTGATGTTGGAAGCCATATCAACGAATCTAAAACACACAAGCCGACGATGGTGCAAACTCGACGCCGGTGCTGCAAACCGGCCACCATGATGCTGCAAACCAGCCGCCACAAAGCGATGCTGGAGTCCCATGGGCTCACCTCCAAGGACGAGCCACACAAGGCCACGACCATAGTGCTTCAGAGAGGGGCGAGCAGCACCGTCAACAAGCATCTACTACACGGCAGGAGGCATGTCCTCGCTCGTGGGCCATGTGTTGTAGAGAGGTGGATGAGGAGGAACGAGCGATCCTAGGCGTTGATGTGCTTTTGATCTGACAGCTCGCCCACCGATCTGCACTTGACCGGCGCAGAGGGATGCCCCAGAGTAACAGCTCAACGGTATGAGTTCCAGAAACTAGTACTATACATTACACATACAGAACACAGCGGAAGCACTGCTACGCGTCATCGCCGAGATCAGTGTTCTTAGCCTAGGATATTAGACATTGAATAACATGCTTCCGAGACACCTAACACACAAGTCAAGCCAAAATAAAATAAAAATAAGCATCACATGGAAATTTCGCCAGCCCATAACAACACTGCAACGTAATGATGAACTTCTCACCACCTAACATCACCATTACCGGCACATAACTTAGAACCTCCCTTCAAACTCAAAACTAGTTTTCGGGACCATCAGACTGAATCCATGCTTAAATTATAAACCTACCTGCTTACCAGGCACCTTCCAGAACGAGAACGCCACCAGAAGTGGAAGATATCATGTACAGTAATAAAGAAGCATACACATCGCATCATCTCAGCAACCACTGCCCACTGTTAGTTTCTGGATAGAAATCCCAGAAAAATAGCCGTCACACTCGGTTTCCTAGTCGAGTGACCTTCATGCTTGGGCATTTGAGTTGCACGGTTTGGAACTCGAACGATTCTTGACAAGTGGAACCAACGATTGGACGACATCGGCCATCAGTGGCCTATAGTCAGCCTCCGGTTGAACGCACATGGCAGCGATAGCAGCCACTTGAACAGCATCTTTCAATGAATATTGACCTTCCAGTGATGGATCCAGGATCTGCACAACCTTTTCTCGATCAGTGAGCATAGGTAATGCCTGCATCAATGCAACAAGTGAAGGGTTAGGTGTATGCAAAGTTCAGACATGGAGAAAAAAATTCATGAAACCATGACCTTTTACTACCAAGAACAATAATAGGAAGATGGATCCAAATTAAGACAAGTGATGTCGTGACTAACAAGCACATGAAAATCATAGCGCAGATGAAATTACATAATCAGAGTGCATGTACATTGTTAGAGTACGTAATAGGCCTGATGGGCCTGGGCTGGCGGTATAGCCCGTTAGTCTTAGGGTTAATTACAGATAAGGGTGGCTTGCTTAGGGGTCAAGTAAGCCTTGCTGGGGAGTCAAGTAAACCTCTCTATATAAGGGGAGGAGATGTATCAATTTAATCAAGCAAGAATTAAGAAGGAAACCCCTTTCCTCTTGCCCGGTCGTGGGCAAAAGGGCCCCCGGCCGGCCCTCTCGCGCCCTCCTTCTAGCAGCCACATAACAATCTGGTATCAGCTTTCCCGGATTCGATCATGTCCAGCCCTCCACCGAGTTCTTCCCACCCGCCGCCGCCGCACACCTACCCACCGCCACCAGCGTCTTCATCGGCGCTGCTGCCCCATACAGCAGGCGCGCCGGCATTGGGCGTGCTGGCGTCCTCAGGGGCGATTGCGCCATCTGCCCCGGCGCCGTCCGCCCTCGTCCTCACCCCGGAGCAGATGACAGCCACAATCCTGGAATTACGGCAGGCCGTGGCGGGCATCAGGGCCTTCCTCGTCGGGCCCTATGCGCCCCAGCCGCATCCCCAGCAGCCACCTCCTCCGCCGCCACACCAACAGCAGCTACCCCCGCCGCCGCCGCCCTCGGACGCGACCACGGCGCCGGTCATCTCGTACTAGTATGGGATGCCCTACAACGGGACTGCGACGACCTCATTCCCATCAGCGCCGCCGCCGTCCCAGGGCGTCCCCATCCAGCCGTCCACTCTTCTCTGTGCGGCGCCAACCAACAGCCGTCTGGCGGGAAGAAGGCATGGTGTCACCGACAGGAGCGCACCGTGTAGCACCACTGCATTCCGCCGCCGGCCGCCGCGAGGGCGCCTCTGTTGGTCGCTCTTGCGACCACTTACAGGTGGCCATACACATGCACTCCTTTTGTCCAGATGGTGTCCATGGGATCCAGGTAGCTGTACACGTGCACGTCTGACGTGCAGATGGTGTCCACTTTATGTTCAAGGGTCCAAAATAAAGCGTCCCAGTCCATTTCAGGTTGAGAGTAATAAAACAAGCCGAGATGTAAAAAGCTTGTTTTTAGGTGTTAGGTTTGTGTTGCGCCGAGTCATGGTTATAAGTTGGTTAGGTTGCAGCTCGAGGACAAACTGCATGTCCAGGTGGGGTGTAGTGTTAGAGTACGTAATGGGCCTAATGGGCCTGGGCTGGCGGTATAGCCCGTTAGTCTTAGGGTTAATTAGAGATAAGGGTCGCTTGCTTAGGGGTCAAGTAAGCCTTGCTGGGGAGTCAAGTAAACCTCTCTATATAAGGGGAGGAGATGTATCAATACGTACTCTAACATACATATTTTTAGAGGAAGGCACTTTTATTTATGTAGACTATGGTATCTATAGTTCTATACATTATTCAATTAATGTTATGCTTCAAAATTGCAGAAACAAAATAGAAATAAAGGCCACAACTATCTGAAACTCAATTTTTCAGCTTATGTTATGCTTAGTTGCTTACCCAGTTAACTAGAACACCTTCCCCAGGAGGCCTCTTCATATCAACTGGTACCCTGCCAGTAAGCAATTCCAGAAGCACAACCCCGTAACTGTACACATCTGATTTGGTTGTCAAATGCCCAGTTAATGCATATCTACAGATTTCCAGCAGGTGCACAGTATTAGACATAATAGTCGGATTGCACATGTCAGTACCAAATTTAAGTTCCTGCACGATGGACTTTGCATGCTCAGGAGAAAAAAAAGTTAACATAAGGACTGCAAATCAAAGTTATTTCTTTTCCGAAGCAAATCAAAGGTATATCTAGTCTTACTCTGGTGCGACATAGCCCTGCGTGCCTAAAACTCGAGTTGACACATGACCACCAGCTCTATCAGATCCAAGCTTGGCCAAACCGAAGTCTGAGACTCTTGCATGGAAGTCCTTGTCCAAGAGAATGTTGCTGCTCTTGAAGTCCCTGTGTATAACAGGTGGAGTAACGCGCTCGTGGAGATACTCCAGACCTTTTGCTGCTTCAAGAGCTATTCTCATTCGTGTCGGCCAGTCCAATTTTGAGATGCCACCACAGGAACCTACATTGATAGCTTTAACATTGTCAATCGACGATAACAACAGGCTTAAGGAATAGTGCCGATTAATACTTATCCATTACACTAACATTTCCATATCAATCTTAAAAAATGGCATTTCAGAAACTGCCAACTAGACGCATGCATAAAAGAGTGCCAACGCATACTAACAAAGCAAGAGCGTACGATATAGAGAAAAAGCCCCCTATGCCACAAATAACTCTCAAGCTCCTGATTACCAATGAACAAGTCCTTTGTTCCTTCCAAGCCACCAGTTTTCATTTCATTCATCACTTCTATTCTATGACATCTATCTGACCATTACGACCTTGAGTTATAGGGTGTATAAATAAGTACCATCGCACAGGGGCAACATGGTGACCATTGCTGGCATTGAGGGAAGAAAATATAAATCTGGCGGCAAGGAAGGAACAGGAAAGTATTCAGTGGCAAAGGGACTGGTGCATCTGTGTGTGTAACTGGTAGTACATATCGCCTTGCACATTTCTAAATTATAATATCAAGAATTATCCTAAGTTGATAACACGCCATATATAGACTTACAAATATCTTTTGAAAATGCTAATTTACCTTCAAAAGGCACCTCGACAAAGTCCATATACAAAATGCTAAATGATTTGATGACCAAACTGGAAAGCTCATTTGACAGAATGGCATCAGTCCCAGACCAAACACAAGATAAACAACTTCACAATTTTCTAAGAAATGGTTTTTTTATTCAGGACACGGTCCATTCTTTCCTGATTAAAGATGCAAGCTAAACGATAGGACAAGCAAGTTCTTATCTTGAAGAAAGAAGTTGGCCTTGAAACCTATTTGTTTCACTAGTAGTTCCTACTCTCTTCTACTACTAATAAATAAACTGACACCAGCAGACGGTAAGCATGTTTTCTTTCACAAAGATACGAAGCCAATAGCATTGATATTAGATACTACACTTAAATCTCATCTTGTAACATGTAAATGGCTCCAATTTAGTTAAGAAGCTGCATGAATAATTTCTGGGGGGTATAGGACCTCATGAATAAATGCTATATGTGCACTACAGAAGGCGTGACACTACTAACATTGTACCTATACTCAAATTCGTGAGGTACCTACTAACCTTGCTGAGATCCATTACATTTACCAATTAATCAACAACCTAGAGACAGAAACAACGATTAATTGGTTGGAGCATCAAATGACAGCATGTATGTTGGGAACTAGATATACCCTTGTGCTTATTCTTCATAGTTTGAAAATACGATTGATTTTATTTCAGACTGAAACTTTGAAGTAGATGATTATCTAGGTTTGACAGTTAGGTATTATGAACTGTTTGGTTTGAGGAACCGGATGGTGAATTGATCACGCAATCCTAGGTGTCCTTTGAGTAAATGGATATTCAAGTTGTTAACCGAGGACAGTGTTTGGCAATCGCTATTGCGAAACAAATATTTGGGACACAAACAACTTACTTCGGTTGAAGCCAAGCCAACGGACTCACACTTCTGTAAGAGTCTAATGAAGGTGAAGAAAGTTTTTTCGCAATTTGCATCGTTTAAGGTAGAGAATGGGGAACCGGTGCGTTTATGGGAACATAAATGGATTGGGGACATGCCCTTATCAGCTATGTACCCAAGATTGTTTAATATTGTCCGTCATAAGGATGCCACGGTAGACGCTGTTTTCAGGGTGTAGAATACTTTGGTTGATTTTCGACATGCACTGCTTGGACAGCATTTAATTGATTGGAATGAGATCGTCCTCAAAGTAGTGGAGCTTCAATAACTCAGGGACAAGACTTGTTTAGGTAGGATCTTCAGACCACAGAAGTGTTTTCTGTTTACTCCATGTATTCGGCTTTAATGGATAAGCGAGTCAGATTTAGAACAAAATGGTTATGGCGTCTCAAAAAAAAGGGCAACCTGGTGCATGTAGCTCCCGCTTGCGCAGGGTCCAGGGAAGGGTCCGACCACTTTGGGTCTATTATGGCGTCTCAAACTTCCTCTTAAAATTAAACTGTTCCTATTGTATTTATGCACGAGCATAGTCCTTACTAAGGACAGTTTAATAAAGCGTGAGTGGCAGGCGGACACACATTGTAGTTTTTGCAGGAAACTATCCAACACCTTTTCTTTGATTGTGTGTTGGCTAGTGCAGCGTGTTGTCCTGTATAACATCACACCACCTTGTGGTTTTCTCGTATTTTTAAGTCATGGTTGCCGCTGGGGGGTTGATAAGTCATGAAAACCACTCATTTTTGTGGGGGCAGCAGCGTTATTTTGGTCCGTTTGGCTATGCAGGAATGATGTTCTTTTTGACAAAAAGAAAGTTCTCTTACATGCAGGTGCTACTCTCATGCACCAATTGGTTGAGGTCATGGGCATTATTACAAAAGGAGCAGTGCAAGGATTTGATGGAGGTTGGCGCCAAGTGGCTCGAACGGATTACCACAGAATTTATGTCCCGATTTGGTTGACGTATCAGTGACAGATTTCTTAGTTTATAGAGTAGTCTTGCTTGGTGAGTTATTATCTGGATCTTTTGGTCTCTCCCTTTTTGGTTGAGATCATTTTTCTTGATGTAATAAACATTTTAATAAGTTTGACTGCATGCAATATTTGGCTGATGCAGAATCCGGGGGTAATAAACGCTTCCATCGTCTTCTAAAAAAAATCCTAGCCCCTTGTTTGGCTTGAGGAATGGAATGGTTGGTCCATCCATTACCGCATCTAACTACATAGATTTAGTTATAAATGTGTGATTAGGTCATGCCACCAATTTCGAGGGACCAACCATGATAGACCAACCAACCCATGATGGATTGGTGTTCCTGAAAACCAAATAGCCCCGATAATGTACCAACTCTATTCCTCACGAAGGCTCGGTGAAGCTGTAAACAATTTATCCCACATTAGCATTATGTGAAAAATGCTTTCCATGATCTTTACCACACATTCAAGCATCAAACGATTACAATGATACTAAAGGAGTATTGCCATAACCTCTAGTCATAATATTAATAGAAAATGAATCTACTTTACAACCTCCAACTCTTACTGAAGTTCACTTTACAACCTTAAACTCCTAAATTGTTTTTTTAACCTCTAAGGATGAAATCTGTGAACTCTACAACCTCGGTCCCGACTCAGGTGGTTTCATGCTGACTTAGATGCCATGTGGAGTACAACCTGGACTACTTATCCACACCAGTGGACTACCGTATCAGAAAATTGCATTAAATACCTAATTTTCTCTAAATAGCAGCCTGAATAGCAAGGTGAGAAGTTCTTTATGCAGTTGGCTGACATGGCAGTCTGATGACGTGGATGAGTTGTCCAGGTTGTTCGTTACGTGGCATCATATTAAGGCGAAACCACCTGAGACTGGACCGAGGTTGTAAAGGAATAGATTTGGTAGTTGGAGGTTAAAAATAATCCATTTAAGAGTTGAAGGTAATAATGTGAATTTCGGCAAGAGTTGAAGGTTGTAAAGCGGACTATTTACATAAAAATATTTAACTTCCCATAACATTTGTCAAATGCTGAAAAGTCATATAAATCAAACTTAGACAATTCACCTTTTGTTGTTTAATGCTAACTTCCCCTCCTTGTAGTCACATATAATCTTTGCTTCTACAGGAAGACAAAATCATTATGTCTATTTCTTTCCTCCTCCAACTAGTACACGGGGTTCTGGACATGCATCACAACAAAACATTCCCAACCTAATACTGCCAGTATTAATCCTTAAACCAATGAACTCAGTTAGGTCCCTACATGTACTAGCTCTGGAATTCGAAGATTATGCCAACCAAAGCCAATGCAAACTAACACTAGGGATATAGATCCCGCCCAAATAAGACCCATACTCTGTTGTTTCAATGTTGTGGGACTTGAGTAACAATGTCAAACACCTTTCATGATCTGTGCACATCAAATGGACAAGCACATACATATTTGATGTAATAAAGATGGCCATACCTCCATTTGGGTAAAGATGCTCCTGGAGACACCCATTAGCCATGAACTCATACACCAGTAGCCGGTGTCCACCCTCTGAGCAATGGCCAATCAAGCCTAACAAATAAGATGATCGAAGCCGACTCAACAGCTCAACCTACATAAAGATCGCATCAGAATAAACATCACCAAATTTCCAAATTTACCAGCCACACAACTAATTAATTGATAAGGATTTAGTAAGTCAAATAGCACCAACCTCTAGCTAAAATTCAAAATATTACAACCTGACATATAGTCAAGACTACAAGCAGTCAAGCCTTCGGACTAAGCTCTTCATATATCTGGTTTGATTCCGTAAACAAAATCGATTTGAAGCCAATACAACTAAGAAACCAAGAAATAGCTGAAAGCCTGAAAGCTTCCAGAAAAATGACACCAAAAATCTCCAACAATCTAGCTGAACTAAAAAACATCTGTCCTTCACCACCATATGATTCATAAATGTCTTTCACAAAGGGCAAGCCAAAATAAACCCCACAGCGACCCCATTTCCGCTCAGCAAACACCGTGATTTCTCCATTCAGGCCGCACAAACTTGGCCGTGGTGGAATGGCCACTTGAAGAACCAGCATTTACCATTAGAACTAGGTACCCGAAATGCACAATTCGTACCACTACAACGTTACGGCCCAGACCAGCTCACCTCCATCTCAAACTCCTCCTCGCCCTGCTTCCCGGGGCGGTCCATGAGCTTGACCGCGACCTTCCTCCCGTCGGGGAGCAGCCCGCGGTAGACGGCCCCGAAGCTCCCCTGCCCCACCATATGCGCCCGCCCGAAGCCGCCCGTCGCCGCGTGCAGTTGCCTGTAGCCAAACACCTGCACGCCCCTCTCGGCGCCGATCACCAGCGCCCCAGCCGCGGCCCCATCGCTGGCGGAGTTGCTGGACGGGCTCTCCTTCCCCTGCGTGGGGATCACGGGAGCCGGCAGGGGCAGCGGGGGAGGGGAGGAGGAGCGCTTGGGGAGTGGGTGCGAGTTGAGGCGGCGGGAGACCTTGCGGGTGATGTAGCAGTAGTAAGCAAAGGCGGCGATGAGAGAGAGGAGCGAGAGCGCAGCGAGGGAGACGATGACAATGAGCGCCACCGACTCCTCGCGCTTGTAATCGTCGCCGCCGCTCGACATTGGCGCGGGGGCTCGGCGGAAGGAACCCTAGGTCTGAGGGGTTGGGGAGAAGGGGAGTGGTGATTTGGGGAGGTCGACGAGGGTTTTGGGGGGTTTGGGAGTGGCGGAGCGGAATGGAGACTGTGGAGTGGAGCTGCGTGGCGGCGGAAAGCTCTCCTTTTCTTTATGCGCGGAAACCGAGGTTCGAGACAGTGGGAAATGGTGGGGCCATATAGCCAGTGAGAGAGGGCTCTCCTTACCTATTTTTTTTAGAAAGGAGGCGCTTGCCCGGCCTTAGAATGAGGCTCTTAGGTTGGTCATAATGGGAGTAACATAGGTAGTAACATAGATGCCATATAAGCAAAAATGATGATGTGGCAAGTAGTTAATGAGGAAAGAGGCAAATAGAGTAACATAATATGTTACCATCACATAGCGGTTTCCAATGCATAATGAGTCTACAAAGTAATAAATGAAGGCAACTATGTTACCACACCTATGACACTACCCACTATGAAGGTAGTAACATAGACTAGTAACATATGTATGTTACTAGTCTAAGTTACTCCCCACTATGACCAGCCTTACGAATCCGACAATCCCGCCCAGCAGTCATGATCCAAACCAACTACAAAGCGAAACAAAAACGTGCCAGAACAAGAATAAAAGGGGTGCAAGCTCGTAGGCGGATACATAGCGGTGCGGCGCTAGTAAAGGCTAAGTGTCCATGATAGCTCTCGAGGTAGCAGAGGCGCCATGTAGATGTCTGGCATCTGCGCCTTATAATGCGCGTCCTTCTGACGAGATCCTCCACGAGTCCTTTGTCCCATCGCTTTGCCAGAAGCTTTCATTGCTGCAGGAAAGACACCATTTTATATAACATATCAGCTGGATGTCTGATAAAAACTCCCTCTATTAGCGCTTTATTTCGAGTGGTCCAAAGAAACCATGCTAGGGCCCCAAATCCTAGCCATGTCATCCTTTTATCCCTCCCACAAGTGGCGGCCGCAAGCCGGTAAAAATCTGAGAACCCACTTGGTTCCACGTGGAACTAGTTGTCGATCGGACTGCACTCCACATAAGTCTAACCATAATACAACGGAACAGGATATGATCCCGATCTTCACTTTCGCCACACCACACACATCTGCCATCTCCCGGGCCATGTCATTTTTGGATCTGATCCCCGCTTGCGATTCTGTTACGGGCGACTTGCCATAAGAAGATCTTGATTTTGGATGGCAATCGCGCTCCCCACAACCCCTACAAGTCGCATGGGGTTGCGGTTTTCAAAATCTCCTTGTACAATGATCCTGTGAAGAATTGACCGGACGACTCAAGTCACCAAACGACCTCATCCTTTCTGTGACTCAAGTTATACCCTCTCAGCTTATTCCGTAGCTCTTCCCACTCGGGATTCTCTGCGTTTCCTAATGGACGCCGAAAACGTGGAGACCACTGTCCCTGCCGCCAACACTGTGCCACTTTTGCATTTTGGTTTTCCGCAATCACAAATAGGGCCGGAAAACCGTCCGGCGGCCGTCTATCCTCGCACCAAATGTCCAACCAGAAGCACCTAGCCTTGCCATTGTGCATATTAATCTTAGTTCCAAGCCTAAGAAGAGGCTGGACTTTCTTAACATCCCTCGCGGATTGTGACATTTTAGCATTTCTCCCAAATTCCACCCCTCCTTCCTCCAGGTACTTTCGTCTGAATATATCTAACCAAAGGCCACCCCGGCCGGTTAGAATTTTCCATGTCCACTTAGTCATGAGACACCAGTTCATTATTTTGGAGTTGATCACCCCAATCCCACCTCTCTCCTTAGGCTCACAGATGTTCTCCCAACTAACCATATGGTTCCTCTGTTTCCCATTCTCTTTTGCCCAGAAAAAGCGGGATCGAACTATATTTAGTTTCGCATGGATTCCGTCCTGGAGGAGGTAGAAACCCATAACAAACATTGGGATGTTTGTTAGGCAGTCCTTTATTAGTACCAAGCGCCCACCAGAGGCTAGAAAACTTGCCTTGCCACAGCTCCACTCGCGTCGCTGTTTTGTCTACTACCGGTTGTAATTCCTCCATGGTTAAGGCTCTCGCGGATACAGGCATACCCAGGCACTTCATCGGGATGGATCCCAATTCGCAATTCATCATGTGGGCAGCCCGAAGCTGCGACTCTAGATCTCCCCCCGTTATTATCGCCTCACTTTTTCTCAAAGTTGATTTTTAAACCTGACATCCCCTCAAAACACATCAGGATAAATTTGAGATTCACTATCTCCCTTTCCGAGTTCTTGATGAATATTAACGTGTCATCCGCATATTGGAGTGCGTTATCCCTCCCAAAATTATGTTTGCCGCCACCCCTGTAATATGACTTGCCGCCTTGGCATGGTGAAGAATGGATGCCAGCGCATCCGCCAATAAATTAAATAGAAGTGGGGATATCGGGTCACCTTGCCGTACCCCCTGCTTATTCCTACAGAATGGGTCTATCTCCCCATTGATATTGTCTGTCGTCTGACCCCCTTGAATTAATTGTCGCATCCAGCTAATCCAAAGGGGGTCAAAACCCTTCGCTCTCATCACCTCCTCTATAAAATCCCATCTTACTCTATCATATGCCTTCTCAAAGTCAATCTTAAGGATGAACACCTCTTCCTTAGTAGATTTGATTTCATGTAGGACCTCATGAAGTACCGCAATGCCGTCCAAAATGCTCCTCCCACGGATGAAGACAGTTTGATTTTGATCAATGATCTTGTTAGCCAGGGGAGACAGACGCATCGCCCCTTTGCGAGAAGGCGAAAGCTCACATTGATTAGGGTGATCGGCCGGAATTGATGAATATTGTCCGCGCCCTGGACTTTTGGCAAGAGGGCCAACACCTAGTCGCTTCACATCAATCAAACCACGAGTGAAATCATGAACTATTTGGAAGAATTGGGGACCCACTAAGTTCCAAAACTTCTTATAGAACGATACCGGAAAACCATCGGGTCCGGGTGCCGTGTCACCCTTCATTGCTTTTAGATTCGCCGTTATTTTAGATAGCGAAAAAGGGTCGATTAGTTCCAAATTGTCCTGCCTGGACACCCTCCCCTCAGGTCCCCGGCCCATCGCAACTATGCTACCCGATGTGGATCCCAGCAACTGCCTATAGAACCCGTCTATATGCGTCCTAAGCTCCTCCTCTCCAACAAATGTTCTGTCTCCCTCTCGAAGGCACCTAATCGTGCGTCGCCTACGGCGCCCATTGGCGATCGCATGAAAATAATCTGTGCTAGCATCACCTTTATCCACCTTTGTTATCCTCTCTACTTCCAATACATCTCTTGCAGCCCACACGGAGCGGGTGGCACCCGGGCGACCAGTTCAGCAAAGCTGAACCCGAAGGATGGGCCAAGGGGACGGCCCGCAAGGCCCACCACGACCTCCTCGGCCCCAATGTCAGGCCCACCACGCTCCCCCGCAGGCCCACCCAGAAGAGGGAGTGGGGGAAAATTCTTCTCCGAGAACTCCGGCGGCGCCGGCGGCGAGGCCGAACCACCTCCCTCCCTGAACTTCGGCGCACCTTGATCCCCAGACACCACCCCCTCCCTGAGATCTGCCAGGGCTGGGGCACCCTGATCCGCCCGCATCCCGCGACCCCTGACCACGCCTGGAGACATCGGCGACCACGAGATCCCCCCACCTCTCGCCGCCCGGCCACGCAACCAGCTTGAGTGGCAGAACTTAAGGCGCCGTACCTGTTTCCACCCCTCCGATACAGCCTCACGCCCCTTCGGAGTTCTCCTCTCCCGGCACTCCCTACCTGCTGCCTGCAGCGCGGATCCTCCTGTCGGCTCCCCCGACTCGGGCACCCCGCCTCCGCCTTCCTCTGGCCCGGAGATAGCCCCCCTGGCTGCCGAAGACGCAAGATGCTGGCGCCCATGGCGGCACCGTGTGACCGAACGTAGACCTCCATCGTCACTCCCCTCGCCATCAGATTCCTCTCTGATCACCCAAAAGCGCCCACCTTCCCACGCCCCCCATGGTCGTGGGGCCGCAGCCCCGGCGCGGCGGCCACTCCACCCCGCAAGTCGACCGCCGGGTTCGGCCTTGCAACAGCGGACATGGCCAGTGCGGGCGCATCGCAGGAGCTCGCATCTCCAACGGTCATATCGCACTCTTCACCTGCCTGTGTCGTATCTCTCCCAACTCCATGCTTTTGCTAGCACCTGATAAATGGCCGACCCTCGCTATATTTATTTTTCGAGGGAAAACAAGGACTTTTAAAAAAATTGAAACAAAGGGAAAACATGGGATTATATGCATTAGTCTATAATTTTTTATTGTTTCATGCTATTATCATACCACTTTTACATATTTCTTGGCAACAATTTATTTTATTTCTATTTGTACTAACCTATTTAACCCAATACTAAAGGCCAGTTCCCGTTTTCTATTGTTTTGGGGTTTTTAGGTAAAACTTCACGGAGCCGTAATGACTTGAAAATTTATGTGGATTTTTTATTGAATATACCTAAATGTATGCCGCAAGAATCAAAGCAAGATGGGCCTCACAAGACACTAGGGCATGCCTACCCCCCAGGGCGTGGGGAGCTGGCTTGTGGCTCAACCGTAAGTCAGTTGGAGCTCTCATTCGGCCGCAAGAAAGCTAATTATGATTAAAAATAGTGTGAAAATTTCAGCCTGATCGGAGTTACGAAACTTTGGCTATTTAAGAAATAGTGTTCGACCAAAAAATGGAACTGAACGCAGGAAGAAATCCTAGAGAAAAGAGGAGGAGAGATCCAATCTCGGAGCAGCTCCCGCCCTTCGAGGGACATGGAGGCCAAGGACCAGAGCAGGAACCCTTCTCTCATCTAGGGGAGTCCAAGCAAGAAGAAGGAGGAGTGGGCCTCTCCCCCTCCCCTCTCTCCCGGTGGCGTTGGAGGGCTGCCCGGGGAACCATCGTGGCGGCGATCTACTCCAACAACTTCGCGGCCGTTATCAACAACTTTCTTCCTCTCTGTGCAGCGGTGTATAGTCTCTCACCCCATTGTAATCTCTACTTGAACATGGTCTGAGTATTATCTAATGATGTGTTGCACCTCTATTATGTTTGAGTAGTTTATTTTTGTCCTATGGGTTAACTGTGGCATGGTATGGTTGATATGAGTTGTATGTTATTATGGTGATGTCCTATGGTGCGCGTCGTGTCAGGCAAGCGCGTGAGATTCCCGCTATAGGGGGCTGCAATATGTTAATGATTTGCTTATAGTGGGATGCGGGGGTGACTGAAGGCTAAACCCGAGTTCGTGAGTTGTTGCATATGAGGTTAAAGTGGACTTCTGAATTAATGCCATGGTTAGGTTTTACCTTAATGAATCTTATGTAGTATTTTTATGGAAGGAATCCGAGGTAGTTGTGGAGGCTTGCTAGAGTTCTAATCATAAGAATATATGATCCAAGTATGGAAAGTATGTTAGCTTAGGTCTCTCCCTCATAAGTATGATGAGTATCACTATCGTGTCATATCTAATTGCCTAGGAACAATCCTTTTCTCATTGTTCTCCAAAACTTTCTTCTTTATTGTACATTTATTTAAACAACAACTAACTCTTTATTATCTTGCAAAGCTATTTTTTTATTCCAGCAAACTAGTTTTACTTCATGTTCTAGGTAAAGAAACCATTAAGTGTGTGTACAGTTGTATTAGTGGTGACAGAACTCGATAGAATATTAATTCTACCTTTAACTCCACATTGGGTTCGACACTCTTATTTACCAAAAAGGCTATAACTGATCCCCTATACTTGTGGGTTATCAGCAGGCCGACCTGAAAGTGCAACTAATCCCCGGGTGGTTTTGATAATTCATAACAACATATATCTCATTGAATTAATGTCCATTCAAGATAAATTTTTCAGGATGTTCAGTGATTGGCATGGCATGGACTAGAGACGTGGACCCCTCAAAATGATAAGGACAAGTATTAGCAAAAGCCCAAGACTCTACTTTTTTGTTTAAGTGATCCAAGATCACATTGAGTCCATAGGAAAGCCAATACTATTAAAAGAGAATGAGGTGGTGTTGCTTAATGATCTTGTTCCTCGAGTGCGTAGTGATATTGCTCCATAATCCCCAGCCACTTTCTCCATCCAAATATGTCCAAACCCTAATTTCCAACTCGACCCCACCGATACTTCTCATCCGAAGCCATCGAGTTCATCCGGACTTAGCCATAGTCAAAAACCCTAACAATTTGGTGTTGGGGAACATAGCATGCAATTTCAAAAAAATTCCTACGATCATGCAAGATCTATCTAGGAGATGCATAGCAACGAGAGGGGGAGAGTGTGTCCATGTACCCTCATAGACCGAAAGCGTAAGCGTTAGGTTAACGCGGTTGATGTAGTCGAACGTCTTCACGATCCAACCGATCTAGTACCGAACGTACGACACCTCCGAGTTCAACACACGTTTAGGTCGATGACGTCCCTTGAACTCTTGATCCAGCTGAGGGGCAAGGGAGAGTTTCGTCAGCATGATGGCGTGGCGACGGTGATGGTGATGCGATCCGCGCAGGGCTTCGCCTAAGCACTACGACGCTATGACCGGAGGAGTAAACTATGGAGGGGGGCACCGTCCACGGCTAAGAGAACATTTGATGTGCTATGGGGTGCCCCCTGCCCCCATATATAAATGAGGGGAGGAGGAGGCCGACCACCAAGGGGGCTCGCCATGGGGGGAGTCCTACTAGGACTCCACTCCTAGTAGGATTCACCCCCCCCCCTTTCCTTTCTTACCAGAGGCGAAAGGGAAGGAGAGGGAGAGGGAAAGGGGGGTGCCGCCCCCTTCCCTAGTTCAATTCGGACTCCCATGGGGGCACCCCTTGCGGGCTCCCCTCTCTCTCCACTAAGGCCCATGTACGCCCAATACTTCCCCGAGGGGTTCCGGTAACCCCTCGGTACTCTAGTAAAATACCCGAACCACTCGAAACCATTCTGGTGTCTGAAGACTACCTTACAATATATGAATCTTTACCTCTCGACCATTTCGAGACTCCTCGTCATGTCTGTGATCTCATCCGGGACTCCGAACAAACTTCGGTCACCAAAAACACATAACTCATAATACAAATCGTCATGGAACGTTAAGCGTGCGGACCCTACGGGTTCGAGAACTATGTATACATGACCAAGACACATCTCCGGTCAATAACCAATAGAGGAACCTGGATGCTCATAGTGGTTCCTACATATTCTACGAAGATCTTTATCGGTCAAACCGCAATAACACCATACGTTATTCCCTTTGTCATCGGTATGTTACTTGCGCGAGATTCGATCGTCGGTATCATCATACCTAGTTCAATCTCGTTACCGACAAGTCACTTTTTACTCGTTCCATAATGCATCATCCCGTAACTTAACTCATTAGTCACATTTCTTGCAAGGCTTATAGTGATGTGCATTATCGAGAGGGCCCAGAGATACCTCTCTAATACTCGGAGTGACAAATCCTAATCTCGATTTATGCCAACCCAACAAACACCTTTGGAGACACATTAGAGCATCTTTATAATCACCCAATTACGTTGTGACTTTTGATAGCACACAAGGTGTTCCTCCGATATTCAGGAGTTGCATAATCTCATAGTCAGAGGAATATGTATAAGTCAAGAAGAAAGCAATAGCAATAAAACTTAACGATCATTATGCTAAGCTAACAGATGGGTCTTGTCCATCACATCATTCTCTAATGATGTGATCCCGTTCATCAAATGACAACACATGTCTATGGTCAGGGAACTTTAACCATCTTTGATCAACGAGCTAGTCAAGTAGAGGCATACTAGGGACACTCTGTTTTGTCTATGCATTCATACATGTACTAAGTTTCGGGTTAATACAATTCTAGCATGAATAATAAACATTTATCATGATATAAGGAAATATAATAACAAGTTTATTATTGCCTCTAGGGCATATTTCCTTCAGTCTCCCACTTGAACTAGAGTCAATAATCTAGATTACATAGTAATGATTCTAACACCCATGGAGTCTTGGTGTTGATCATGTTTTGCTCGTGGAAGAGGCTTAGTCAACGGGTCTGCAACATTCAGATCCGTATGTATTTTGCAAATCTCTATGTCTCCTTCCTTGAATTGATCGCGGATGGAGTTGAAACGTCTCTTGATGTGTTTGGTTCTCTTGTGAAATCTAGATTCCTTCGCTAAGGCAATTGCTCCAGTATTTGTCGGTGTTCTGGGAACGGGGGTCCCCAGACTTTCCCGCCTACGGCCTGTGGCGTGGCTCAAGTGGGGCCCCAACGCGGCCCATCTTCATCAGCTCAAGCTCAAGACCCTCGCGAGGGGCCAAGCCTCGTGGGGCGGATGACCGGAAGCTTCCTCGAAGGCAGCCTCATCAGGCAGGCTCGCGAGGAGGCGGAGAGATCAAGGCAGGGGTGCCTCACAAGGAGCCCATGACGCAAGCCATGACGATCGAGACCAGGCGGGCGCCGGCCTGCGTAGTGTGCTTGTTTCCCCTTTGGTGCAAAGGGGGCAAGCATAGGCCAAGGCACCGGGCAAAGGTTACCATTCTGGTGCAACGAGACCAAGAGCAACAGAGCGGCAGGACGGAGATCACCGTGGAGCCCAAGATGGCGTCATCACCAGTACTTTTGGCAGCCGAAGACCACCTTTGGTCAGGATAACTTGTACTAGATGTTCCCCTTCAAAATGGCCAATTGTTGGCGCCCTTCCCGCTCATTATTTGGGGAGAAGCCCAGGGCCTCTATAAATAGAGCTAGCTGAAAGATCGTGGATGTCGCCTAAAGGGGGGTGAATAGGCGTTTTAAAATAATTACGGTTTAGGCTTGAACAAATGCGGAATAAATCTACCGGTTAATTTGTCAAGCACAAAACCTACAACAACTAGGCTCACCTATATGCACCAACAACTTATGCTAAGCAAGATAGACTACCTAGGTGATAGCAAGATATATGATAAGAAACAATATGTATATCACAAAGTAAAGTACCTAAGTAAAGAGCTCGGGTAAGAGATAACCGAGGCACGCGGAGACGACGATGTATCCCGAAGTTCACACCCTTGCGGATGCTAATCTCCGTTTGGAGCGGTGTGGAGGCACAATGCTCCCCAAGAAGCCACTAGGGCCACCGTAATCTCCTCACGCCCTCGCACAATGCAAGATGCCGTGATTCCACTAAGGGACCCTTGAGGGCGGTCACCGAACCCGTACAAATGGCAACCCTTGGGGGCGGTCACCGAACTCGTACACTTTGGCAACCCTTGGGGGCGGTCACCGGTACCCGTCAAATTGCTCGGGGCGATCTCCACAACCTAATTGGAGACCCCGACGCTTGCCCGGAGCTTTACACCACAATGATTGAGCTCCGAACAACACCAACCGTCTAGGGCGCCAAGGCACCCAAGAGGAACAAGCTCTAGGGCGCCCAAACACCCAAGAGTAATAAGCTTCTCAAACTTCACTTCCACGTATCACCGTGGAGAACTCAAACCGATGCACCAAATGCAATGGCAAGGGCACACGGAGTGCCCAATTCCTTCTCTCTCAAATCCCACCGGAGCAACTAATGCTAGGGAGGAAAATGAGAGGAAGAACAAGAAGGAGAACACCAAGAACTCCAAGATCTAGATCCAAGGGGTTCCCCTCACATAGAGGAGAAAGTGATTGGTGGAAATGTGGATCTAGATCTCCTCTCTCTCTTCCCTCAAAAACTAGCAAGATCCATGGAGGGATTGAGAGTTAGCAAGCTCAAAGAAGGTCAACAATGGGGGCAAAAACGAGCTCAAGAGATAAGGTTCATTGGGGAAGAAGACCCCCTTTTATAGGTGGGGAAAAAATCCAACCGTTATGCTCATAGCCCGCACAGAGCGGTACTACCGCTCCAAGGAGCGGTACTACCGCTAGGGCGGAAGTACCCCTTTGAAAAACAACAACGAGGAGGCAAAAGGCTAGAAGAACCGCCAGAGCGGTACTACCGCTCGTCCTCACGGTACTACCGCTCGTCCTCACGGTACTACCGCTCGACCTCATGGTACTACCGCAAATGGTAGCGGTACTACTGCTTGCGAGCGGTACTAAAAAATACATCCGGGCCTACCACCGCAAGACTTGGGACGAATTTTTGGTCTGGAGCGGTACTACCGCTGTAGGAGCCACGGTAGTACTGCTCTGGAGCGGTAGTAAAAAATTACATCCGCTCCAATTCGCGGTAGTACCGCTGCAGCCTTTTCAGAACACCGAAACTGCCACAACTTTTGCAAACGGACTCCAAATTCGATGAAACCAAGTTTGTTGGAAAGCTAGCGACAAGGGCTAACACAATCTTCAAAGAAATATCAATAAGAAGCAAATTAGAAAAGTCCCATAAGAAAATGGTGAGAACCCTTCCTCGGAAAAGACCGGTAAAACCTCCAACACCGGAAACATCATAGAAGACGCATGCGAAGTCCATTTTCGATGAAACCAAGCTTGTCATCAAGATGACCATAAGCTCTAAGACTCACAAAGAGAACCAAACAAGAACCAAGAAACATGATGCAAGGATGCAATGGTTTAAGCTCTCGACGAACGATATGATCAAGCTACTCACTTGAGAGCCCCCTTTGATAGTACGGCTATCGATCCTATAACCCGGTCTCCCAACTACCACCATGAGACCGGTAAAATAGAAAATCTATCAAGGGCAAACCTTTGTCTTGCACATGATCCACTTGAGTTAGATGATGACGATCTTGTCCTCCTCAAGATGGACCACCTTTCTTGATTGCGTTGGGTCGATGAAGACTAGATGATTGCTCCCCCATACTCCACTATGGGTGAGCCACTCTTCGGCACATCTTCACAAGTCCATTGACACCACAATGGATGGCAAGCTTCAAGCACTTGATCTCTTCATGATTCTCCACTTGAAATTGCACACGGCAATCTTGATGACGATCACCACTTGATGTCATCCTTCCCATGGGTTGTATGATATCATCCTCTTGACGCAAGCCCATGGACACGTACCTAACCCCACATAGACTCTCACATAGACCATGGGTTAGTACACAAAGTGCAATGGACAATGCTTACCATACCATGGGATCACTTGATCCCTCTCGGTACATCTTCTACTCTTTGTGAGTTGATCAACTTGATTCACTCTTGACTTAGTCTTGATCAACCTTGAATCTATCCAACTCTCTTCGTTTGGATGATGTCTTGAAGGTAAACATGAATGATCACACAATCTTATTCTTCAAGACATGCTTGCAATAAGCTCAACTCTCAAATGACCAATCTTTGGATAATTCCTTGAATAGCACCTTGGTCGACACAAACTCTCCTTGAAACCAACACATGTACTCCAAGAAAAGCCTATGGACAAAACCTTCAAATGTAACTCAAGGAAAGCATTAGTCCATAGAGATTGTCATCAATTACCAAAACCAAACATGGGGGCACCGCATGTTCTTTCAATCTCCCCCATTTTGGTAATTGATGACAATCACTTTCACGAGAGTTTATACAAGGAATTATGCATCACCAAGCAATGCAACAACCAATAATGCATGTGTATGAGATGCAAATGCTTAGGAACAAAACCAAAGCAAGGAGAAAACTCTGAAGACTTCTCCACAAAACTCTCTGAAACTTCTCCCCCATTGGCATCGATTGCCAAAATGGGCAAAAAGCATAGAAGGCCAATATAATTCGTGTTCCTCCATAAATTTTGTATTTCTCAACAAGAGAGTGGAATGCAATACACATATCCAACGGTAATACTTGGAGGAAGACCAACTATATTGAGGCACCAAGATTGCTAAAGGAATGATATGCCACAAGGACATAACAAAGAGAGAAACAAGCAATCAAGCAATCAAAAGATACCAATTGAAGCAAGCTATCAAAGATACCAATTGAACCAACTAGGCCAAAGATCCTACGAGCTACATGAATAAAGGATATTATGATAAGAGCAAAGGAGTGTTCTAAAGAAACTAGAGAAGCTCCCCATGATTTGTGCACACATAAGAATTTTTGTATTTGGATACAAAGTGCACAAAATAGGATCATAGCTCCCCCAAAATCAATAGAAACTTACAACAAGTGCAAGTGAGCATATAGGAAACTAAGCCTAGTACATGTAACAAACACATGGTTGAGCAATAAGTGAAAAGAGGCAACTTAAGAATGGGCTCAACCAAAATGATGTGTGTGAGTCAAGGCAATGCACTTGAGAAGACTAATGTACGGATGAGCATTAAGCATCAATAAAGTCTTGAAAGAATGAGGCAACACAGTGCAAGGCCTATCATTCCCACACACAACTAGCAAATGGGTTCACAAGCTAACTAATAAGCATATAAAGAACCTATGCTTGTGACAACCCGTGGTGAAGATAGAAGATGAAAGCCTCATCAAGACGAGGGATACCAATTAAGATGGAAAAAGCCTCGTAGAGATAAGCATGAGGAAAATAATCTTCACCACACAAGAGTGCATCAAGATGCAACGAGATACGATACGCACTCAAGGCAAAAGCTTTCACGGAGCCACCAAAGAAATAACATAAGAAAGACAAGGTGGACGTGAAAGAAAGGATATCATCTAGAGATGTAATTTCTCTCAAGTGTATAAGGTTCTAGGTAGACAAATCATGATGATATATATCTACAAAGAAGGATGTACACCCGAAATAGTTACAACATGAAGGAACAAGATATCCAAACGGAAGTCATACATATACCAATAAGATATTTGCTTGAGAGCATAGCACAAGGCTAGATATGGTCTTATTGCATATAAATGAATTCCAACCACACAAACATCAAAGACATCACAACTAGCAACAAGACATCATTGTTGGGATGCTTTGAGAAAGGAAACAAGTATCACAAGAGAGAATGGATAACATGCCATGATACAACCTACGAAAGGTTGATGCAAGAAATGTGTGCATGAAGTAGATGATGATACTTGTTACCGAGATACCATTGGATGGATGTAGTAGATGCCAATTAAAGGTAGATAGTAGTTCATTAATCATCCTAGCTTGACTCCAATAAGCACATGGTGACACCACCTTCCTTGTGAGTGAGTCGAGCATCCAATGCATATTCACTTGTTCCTAGAACAACAACACAAACAAAATGGTACCCAAACTCATTGGGACCAAAGAGTTAGAGAACCAACAAGACATAGGACAAACTCCACATAAATATGTGCATATAGATATGAAAAATGAACTTCATGCACATCTCATCCAATCTGAGACTTGGTGGAGTTCCCTATATATTGGGTCAAAGAAAGAAAGCATGCCAAAGAAACTACATGAAGTTAATATGCATGCTCAAGACTTTCAAGAACCGATACCAAATGACAAAGAAAAAAAACAAGTGAAGAAAAGATACCAAATGAATAACTCATCACTTGGAGGATATCCATAATAGATACATCGAGGAATGAGATATCCGATGATACACACTAAATAAAAGATATCAAACCCCCAAAAGAGAGGATGGTTCCAAACAAACCAAGCTCTCTACAAAGTTTCATGATAGCACAAAGTACCCAAAAGAAACGACTTGCCTTCCACCGACACACACTTGATAAGGATCACAAGATGAGTGTTTTATAGAAAATAGGATAGCTCCCCCAAGACTAGTGCATTATAGAGAATTTGCATTTGAATACAAAATGCATGATGTGGGATCACCACTTTCACTATATATAGAAAACACTAGAAAAGATCAAGAAATAAACAAGATCCACAAGTGGTATGGAAGACAAAGGGAGTTGATACAATCCTTGGCAAGAGAAAAGACAAATAAAAAGCAAAAGCCAATGTAAATATGATCAATAAATTCTACCACAAAAGTGAGTACCAATTGTCAAAAGACAAGAAGTAAATGGAAATAATTCCCAGTGGTAGATAGCAAGGATATCCGACATCATCTTCACACCAACCAAAAAGGAAATTGCAACTTGTAGATCTAACATGCCACCTAGGAACAAGATAATTTACAATATCAACTCTAGATGACAATATCTCAAATGTTCACATTTTCTAGGCTAGTAATATACACATAGCATATTACTCCCCCATAATGTGATACCAATTAAAGATAGACAAGAGGCAATTAAAGGATCCAACAAGAGATAATTAATGGACTATTTAGAATTTGAATTTCACATGAGAAGACATACCACATAGCGACTAGATAATCTTGTAATATCAATACTAGATGGTATTCCTCATGTACACACATTTATAGGATTGTGAGGTGCACAAAGCACATCACTCCCCCACAATGGGATATTCCATTAATCTCTCACAAGAGCCAACTAAGATATGACCAAGATGCACAAAGGCTCAACGAACGACACACATGTACATGATGTGCAAACCAACACACACATACTTGATTGCTCAAGATAATCAAGTTGGAAGCACAACATATACAAACACATGCAAGGAACGAAACCAAACATGCAAAGGGGCAAGTAACTATCAATGTAGACACTTTAAGCACGAGTTACCGCAAGGAGGAACATTGGATATAAGATAGAAACTTGATAATCCGAATGACTTGGCTTGAGACAATAAGAATGATGAAGTCCCCTTAATTCTTCATAATGTAGCCAAGTCTCCAATGACCTCCAACATCACCTATTGATCAAGTTTGAGCTTGTTGGTCCCCAACCAAGTTGGGTCCTAAGAGGTTAGTCACAATAGGCTTGGCTACCCAAATGGTTCTTTTCTTGACACCACTTTGAGCACCAACAAATTTGGCAAACACATTGCCAACCTTATCCTTCCCAAGAGAATAGATATCATCAATAATAATTGGGTTGGATAAGTTACCACTAGTGCATGAAGAGGCGAGGTGACCTTTCTCGCGACATAGGTAGCAACGTCTACTCTTCACTTTCTTCTCACTTGATTTCTCAACTTGAGAAGCATTAGCTTGAGTCTTCTTGGGAAGAGGCCTTTCTTCAACTTGAGGTTGAGCATGAGAATGAACTTGTGGCTGCTTCCCTTGTTGCTTGTCACTAATGGGCTTCTTCTTCAATGGGCAAGATCTAACATGATGCCCTTCAATTTTGCACTTGAAGCAAATAATCTTGGCCGAATTCTTGACTTGTTCTTGGCCCTTCTTCTTGATCATCTTGGACTTCTTCTTATTGGAGTTGAATCCAAGTCCACCTTTGTCATTGGGGGATTTTTGCACACTCAAGATATTGTTGAGTGTGGATTTCCCTTCATGACTCTTTTCCAAGTCTTTCTTCAAAGAAGTGACTTGGGCCTTGAGCTCTTTGATTTCCTCTACATGGTTAGTCTCAACACAAGTACTAGAGGAAGTATAAGCTTCATCGTTAGAGCAACAAGGCAAGGAAAGCAATTCATCACAAGATGTACCAATGTTATGCATGGATGAATCACGAGGACTAGCACAAGGCAATATAGCATTTTGAATAAAAGTAGTGCTAGTATCCACATGAGGCTCACTAGATGTTACCTTAGCAAGCATGGCCTCATGAGCTAACTTTAGCACATTATGGGATACTAGAAGATCATCATGAGAGCTTGTGAGCTTTACATGATTTTCTTCCAACATCCCATAATTGCTAGATAGCAACTCAAGTTGAGCCCTTAGCTCAACATTCTCCTTCAAAATGGATGCTTCACAAGAGATAGAGTTAGTAGCACAAGCATCATCATTAAGCAACAAGAGGAGAAGACACCTTGGCAAGCTCTTTTGAATATGAAGCTTTAAGTTGAGCATGAGACTCGGTGAGTTTGATGAGCTCACTCTTAATGACCCTTGAGCCATTTTCGAGGTGCTCAAAGTCCTCAAGGAGTTTAGCATGTGCAACTTCAAGCTCCTCATTTTTAATTTCAAAATCATTGGCCACCTCAAGAGCTCTATCACGAGATTCCCTCACTCTAGATAATTCTAGAGCAAAAGTTTCCTCAAGAGATTCCTTGGTGGTTTGTTCAAGTTCAAGAGCTTGGGAGAGGTCCGCGATCTCATTAGCGTAATCACGCTCATGACCTTCCATTTTATCAATGGTGACCTCATGCTCCTCAAGACGAGATTCCAACTCATCAATATATTTCTTGCCCTCAATGGCAATGGACATGACTTCCATGAAGTTGGAACGAGCAATTTTATTTTTATTAAGAGCTTTAAAAACCATTTCCCCCTTAATTTTTAAGGAGGCAACATTATCATTCTCTTCATCATTATCCTTATCATCATTAGCATCAACATCATCATCAAGAGACATATTGGGTTTCAAAGTAGGAGATACCTTTGAAGCCTTAGCCATAAGGCAAAAAGCAATAGATGATGATGTAGGATCCCTTGAAGCACCATTTAAAACCACATCTTGTTCCATGGAGTGTTGGGTTTCCTCTACATTGTTAGCACCACAACTCGAGGAAATACAAGCATTTTTATCATGGCGACAAGATATAGCAAGCATATCATCATGAGATTTAGTCAAACAATTTCTACAATGATATGCACGGACTATCAACACAAGCATGTGAAACATGTATGGTGCTCGAAGTGTTAAAGTCCAAAGAAGAAGCATTGCAATAAGATAGTGATGAAGGATCATCCACAATAAGCATACTATCATCATTGCAATGACCAACACTACTCACCATATCATTACCTTGTGGCAAAACACATGTAGGTGAAGTAGAAGAAGTTGAGAAGACTATACGGCCGGATGTGGAGGGAGAACAATCATCCCCACAAAACTTGGACACACCATATTTATCTTGAAGCTTTGTCCACAACTCATGAGCATCCCGGAACGGCATGAGTTGAAATATAACTACATTGCTCAAAGCATCGAAAAGCACATTAGAAGCTTGAGCATTGAGATAAGAGTTTCTCTCATCCTCTAAAGATAATCTTTGGGGATACTTTGGAGGAGAAAAACCCATATATACAATTCGCTCTAAATTTGGATCCATGACCCTAAAGAGATTAAGCGTGCGAATTACCCAAACATCAAAATTTGTGCCATCAAAACTAAGAGTGTCAGAGAATCCTAATCCTCTAGTCGACATCTTTACTCTCTAGGCGGTTAAGCCTAACAAAGAGAGACGAGGCTCTGATACCAATTGAAAGATCGTGGATGTCGCCTAGAGGGGGGTGAATAGGCGTTTTAAAATAATTACGGTTTAGGCTTGAACAAATGCGGAATAAACCTAGAAGTTAATTTGTCAAGCACAAAACCTACAACAACTAGGCTCACCTATGTGCACCAACAACTTATGCTAAGCAAGATAGACTACTAGGTGATAGCAAGATATATGATAAGAAACAATATGTCTATCACAAAGTAAAGTGCATAAGTAAAGAGCTCGGGTAAGAGATAACCGAGGCACGCGGAGACGACGATGTATCCCGAAGTTCACACCCTTGCTAATGCTAATCTCCGTTTGGAGCGGTGTGGAGGCACAATGCTCCCTAAGAAGCCACTAGGGCCACCGTAATCTCCTCACGCCCTCGCACAATGCAAGATGCCGTGATTCCACTAAGGGACCCTTGAGGGCGGTCACCGAACCCGTACAAATGGCAACCCTTGGGGGCGGTCACCAGTACCCATCAAATTGCTCGGGGCGATCTCCACAACCTAATTGAAGACCCCGACGCTTGCCCGGAGCTTTACACCACAATGATTGAGCTTTGAACAACACCAACCGTCTAGGGCGCCAAGGCAACCAAGAGGAACAAGCTCTAGGGCGCCCAAACACCCAAGAGTAATAAGCTTCTCAAACTTCACTTCCACGTATCACCGTGGAGAACTCAAACCGATGCACCAAATGCAATTGCAAGGGCACACGGAGTGCCCAAGTCCTTCTCTATCAAATACCACCGGAGCAACTAATGCTAGGGAGGAAAATGAGAGGAAGAACAAGAAGGAGAACACCAAGAACTCCAAGATCTAGATCCAAGGGGTTCCCCTCACATAGAGGAGAAAGTGATTGGTGGAAATGTGGATCTAGATCTCTTCTCTCTCTTCCCTCAAAAACTAGCAAGAATCCATGGAGGGATTGAGAGTTAGCAAGCTCAAAGAAGGTCAACAATGGGGGCAAAAACGAGCTCAAGAGATAAGGTTCATTGTGGAAGAAGCCCCCTTTTATAGGTGGGGAAAAATCCAACCGTTATGCTCATAGCCCGCACAGAGCGGTACTACCGCTCCAAGGAGCGGTACTACCGCTAGGGCGGAAGTACCCCTTTGAAAACCAACAGCGAGGAGGTAAAAGGCCAGAAGAACCGCCGGAGCGGTACTACCGCTCGTCCTCACGGTACTACTGCTCGACCTCACGGTACTACCGCAAATGGTAGCGGTACTACTGCTTGCGAGCGGTACTAAAAAATACATCCGGGCCTACCACCACAAGACTTGGGACGAGTTTTTGGTCCGAAGCGGTACTACCGCTGTAGGAGCCACGGTAGTACTGCTCTGGAGCGGTAGTAAAAAATTACATCCGCTCCAATTCGCGGTAGTACCGCGGCAGCCTTTTCAGAACACCAAAACTGCCACAACTTTTGCAAACGGACTCCGAATTCGATGAAACCAAGTTTATTGGAAAGCTAGCAACAAGGGCTAACACAATCTTCAAAGAAATATCAATAAGAAGCAAATGAGAAAAGTCCCATAAGAAAATGGTGAGAAGCCTTCCTCGGAAAAGACCGGTAAAACCTCCAACACCGAAAACATCATAAAAGACGCATGCGAACTCCGTTTTCGATGAAACCAAGCTTGTCATCAAGATGAACATAAGCTCTAAGACTCACAAAGAGAACCAAACAAGAACCAAGAAACATGATGCAAGGATGCAATGGTTTAAGATCTCGACGAACGATATGATCAAGCTACTCACTTGAGAGCCCCCCTTGATAGTACGGTTATCGATCCTATAACCCGGTCTCCCAACTACCACCATGAGACCGGTAAAATAGAAAACCTATCAAGGGAAAACCTTTGCCTTGCACATGATCCACTTGAGTTAGATGATGACGATCTTTTCCTCCTCAAGATGGACCACCTTTCTTGATTGCGTTGGGTCGATGAAGACTAGATGATTGCTCCCCCATACTCCACTATGGGTGAGCCACTCTTCGGCACATCTTCACAAGTCCATTGACACCACAATGGATGGCAAGCTTCAAGCACTTGATCTCTTCATGATTCTCCACTTGAAATTGCACACGGCAATCTTGATGACGATCACCACTTGATGTCATCCTTCCCATGGGTTGTATGATATCATCCTCTTGACGCAAGCCCATGGACACGTACCTAACCCCACATAGACTCTCACATAGACCATGGGTTAGTACACAAAGTGCAATGGACAATGCTTACCATACCATGGGATCACTTGATCCCTCTCGGTACATCTTCTACTCTTTGTGATTGATCAACTTGATTCACTCTTGACTTAGTCTTGATCAACCTTGAATCTTTCCAACTCTCTTTGTTTGGATGATGTCTTGAAGGTAAACATGAATGATCACACAATCTTATTCTTCAAGACATGCTTGCAATAAGCTCAACTCTCAAATGACCAATCTTTGGATAATTCCTTGAATAGCACCTTGGTCGACACAAACTCTCCTTGAAACCAACACATGTACTCCAAGAAAAGCCTATGGACAAAACCTTCAAATGTAACTCAAGGAAAGCATTAGTCCATAGAGATTGTCATCAATTACCAAAACCAAACATGGGGGCACCGCATGTTCTTTCACTAGCCACCACAGAGTAGAAAAAAGACAAGGAGGGATCGAAAAAGATATATATATATATATATATATATATAGAGAGAGAGAGAGAGAGAGAGAGAGAGGCGACTGAACCCGCCCAAGCAGTTCATCGCACCAGCTCAAGAACACCTCTCGCGAGGCTGTTCTTCCCTTGTACTGTTCATCATCAGCCCCCGAGGCAATCCACCACACTACACACTGGATTAGGGTATTACACCACAACGGTGGCCCGAACCAGTATAAACCTTGTGTCCCTTGTGTTGTTCGTTGTTTCCAGCTTAGATCACGCGAGGAGATTGGACACAGATCGGTAGGGGAGAGATCTCCGCGCGCACCCCAGTGTTCGAACCTCAAGGGTTTGCCGGAACCCGAAATTCGACATTTGGCGCGCCAGATAGGGGTGCGCCAGAATCTTTCTTCCGCTGTTCGCGTACGATCTTCCGTCGTGTCCATGGCTGACGCTCATCGGGCTCGCGCCGAGCGCCGGGCTGCTCTAGCCACCCGCGTCGCCCAGACGGCGCCCGTCGGTGGACGTCCTCGTCGTTCCCCGTCGCCTGCCACCAACGCCGCCACCAGCCCGGCGAGGAACGAGCAGCATGCCTCCTCCCAGCATCCTTCGGTGCGGCGAGAGGGCCACACCGCCACACCGTCGCTGACTCCAGCCGCTTCATCGTCCCACGCCCGTCGCGCCCCCACGGACGCACACGCCACGCTGCTCCTGGCAAGAGAGTTCTTGCACTACTGCCCCATCGATGACCTCTACGAGGACTGGCTCACCCGCATCACCGAGCTCGTGAGCGCCACAGGGGGCTCCCCCTTGTCGTCCCTCTCACTGCCTCGCCCTCCATTCCGCGCTGGAGGTGGGGATCAGGAGGCACCTCCACCACCTCCTCCCCAAGAAGGCGCCCTGGCTCCAAGGTGCGCAGCCCCAGGGCGAGACCCTCCGCGTCCGGCGTCTGCGCAGCAAGAAAGGAGCTGCCAAGAGATCCCCCGTCCCAAGAAGGTGCTCGCGCGCTCCCAGCGCCGGCGCGCCAAGATCGCGTCCCTGCACCTCCATGCCAAGACCACGCGCAGCTCTAAGCGGCGGCGCGCGGTAATCCCCAGGAACAAGCCCAGCACCAGCAAAAGGCGCCGGTGGCCACGGCAGGCTGCCGCGCCCTCACCCCCGAGCTACGCGGCGTCGCATGGCCAGGCAAATTCAATCCCGACCCGCCCCTCGCTATGATGGCACGACGGACCCCGCGGAGTTCCTACAACTCTACGAGCTATGCATCGAAGCCGCCAACGGAGACGAAAGGGTCATGGCGAACTGGTTACCCATGGCGCTCAAGGACGGGGCCCGCACCTGGCTCCTAAACCTGGCTCCTGGCACAATCTCCTCCTGGGACGAGATGTGCACTCGCTTCATCGCCAACTTCCAGGGCACTCGCGACCGGCCCCCAGCCGTGAGCGATCTGCGCCGCATCAAGCAGCAGGAAGGGGAAACCCTGCAGAAATACATCCAACGTTTCAACAACGCTCGCCTCAAGATCCCCAACATGACTGAAGAAGCCATCATCTCGGCCTTCTCCGATGGCGTATGCAACATCAAGATGAAGGAGGAGCTAGCAATCTATGAAGACCTGTGCATATCCCTGGAGCTGTTCAACTTGGCGACCAAGTGCGCCAAGGCTGAGGAAGGGCGCCTTTCCCTCCTCGAACTACCGGCTGCCAACCCAGAAGAGAAGAAGCCCAAGGCCAAGGACGTGAAGCGCAAGGGGGCTGTCATGCTTGCACCGGAGCCAGACACCAAGCAAGGCAGGGATCAGCCTGAGTCATCCAAGGGCAGCCGGTACTGCGTGTACCACGACCTCCACACCCACAACACCAACGAATGTCAAGAGCTCAGGGCCGTGAGAGATGGACGTGTCGGCCGATGCCCCGAGCGCAATGACAGGGGCTATGGCCGAGGAGGAGGAAGAGGTGACGGACGATGGGAAGACCGTGGCCCTCGGCAAGGGTGGCGTGACCGACCTCGCGAGGATCGCTGGCAGGACCAGCCTCGCGAGGGAGGCTACAGAGATCAGCCTCGTGAGGATCGCCCGTACGGCAACGCATGCCTTCCTCCTCTGCCACCACCGCCGAGGAGGAACAAAGACCAACATCAAGATGAGGGGGCCGGGGGCTTCCAGGAGCCGCGCGCAATCACTTGCATCTTGGGTGGCGCACAGGCCCCAGCCTCACAGCGCATTTTCAAGCAGTTTGCTCGTGAGGTGAATGCAGTCCTCCCCAAGCTTGAGGCCACGCGCCCTCTCAGGTGGTCTGCGTGCGCTATCACGTTCAGCTCAGCGGATCAGCCCAAGTGCGCGGCAATGGCCGGAGTCCTCCTGATGCTTTGCTCCCCAGTCATCAGCAACGTGCAGGTCACCAGGACCCTAATTGACGGTGGAGCAGGACTCAACGTCCTGTCCGTCGAGACGTTCGACAATCTCCAAGTGACGTATGATCAGCTCCAGCCGACCAAGCCCTTCTCAGGAGTCACTGATGGTTCCACTGTTCCCATAGGGCAGGTTCGCCTTCCAGTCACCTTCGGACAGCGCAACAACTACCGCATCGAGCTCATCGACTTCGACGTCGCCCACATCCGTCTGCCATACAACGCCATCCTCACGTACCCGGCCCTGGCCAAGTTCATGGCAGTGGCTCACCATGGGTACAATGTCCTCAAGATGCCAGGAAGTGGTGGAGTCATCACCATACCCTGTGAAGAAAGGGACGCAGTGTGTTCACTTGAGCGCACATTCCAAGCCGCAGCAATCGAAGACCCGGACCACAGGAACGGAAGGCTTCCCGAGGCGACCCTTAAGAAGAAGAAGGTTTCGCCTGACCCAAGCCATAAGGAGGCAGGCGCCTCCGGAGGTGTTGCGTCAGGATCTGCGCCTAATTAGGGAGCGCCACCCTCTCTCGCATAGGAAGGCGCGCCCGACGCCCTCCTCAGGCAGGGCTCGGGGGCTCTTTCTTGAAGAGCCACCAACTTTGCCAAGGTCGCGAGGGAGGCGCTCGGGCACCACTTGGAGGGGTGCTTCCAGGTATGTTTCCCTCAGGAAGATACAAGGCAAGGAAGACCAAACCCTCAGGAGTTCATCGCAAGAAATACCCAGGAGCTACAGGAGTCGAGAGTCATGTGCGGCAGCTGCCACTTGCCCACCATAGCCCCACATCCAGGCGAGGATGGTGGGCTGCGCGTCTGCATCGACGTGCCAGGGCTCAACCGAGCCGCGTCTCAGGAGCACCTCTGGCCTTCACGTGTGGGGCGTTACGAGGGTCCACCTCACAGCTACGTCTGCATGCCTTTCAGCCTGCCAAACACGGTCGCCGCTCATCAGCGCCTGCTGAGGAGCATTTTGGAGGCTCAGGAGGTCAGGCATCATGCGGTCCTGGCGGAGATGGAGATGGCTCTCGGAGACCCACCTGTGCCCCCGGAGCCTCCCGAGGCTCCTGGGCCTGGGGGCTCGTGAGGATCGACGTCTTCATCACACATCGCCCGCTTCTTCAACATCACTCCATCTTCAACGGCACTAGGTGGCACCTTTCTAAGTTCCATTCTTAGCTGGGAGCGCCCACATGGCCGCATTGTTCCCAGGCCGCGTGGGTCCGTCCCTGCGGCATGTATCCGTTTTGCTTATGCTCTTTACTTACCTTGTTGGGGGCGCCCCTCGGGCTGCATCATCCCCGAGCTGCTTGGGCCTGGCCCAGCGGCGTTTACTTTTCTCACATCTATTTAAATGAATTTCCTCCTGCGTGCTTAACACACCCAACCTAATCGCCTGCTCGATTGACGTCTACCTATGGAGCTGCTCGCTCTGGCACGACATTTGCGCATGGGTCCGTCCCTGCAACGCCGATAAACCTAAGTAGTCGAGCTCTGGTCGCGGTAGCCCCGCAAGGCGCCACCTCACCAGGCCCTCAGTGCCCCAATCACTTCCCTGGAGCGACAAAGGTTGGCTGGCAACCGTAACAACAGGTCTTATATCTCTTCATGATTGGTGTGCAGGACCTACTCCAAGAGCAACGTCAGGGACGTCGCGAGCCGCCTCACCCTCTCTCCTGCGCGGACCGCTTGCACGTTAAAAGGGGGGTACCTGAGCATCACGACTCATGGGCTCCTACTGGCTCTCCAGCCCTCACCCCTGGCCTTGACCCACGGCATCGCGACCCGTCATACCAGCGGCGGCTGAGCTCGCTCGAGGGCCGGGACCTGAGGACGTAGAGCATTAAGGAAAGTGCAGGGGAGTGGGAAGAAGCTCGCGAGGACCTAACCCAGCAGTGCCTCAGCTGCCACTGCTCGGGCCAGGCGCTTCATCGAGGAACTACACCAGACTCAAGAGATAAGTCACGCCCTTATAGGAGTTGAACCAACACAGCGCAAAAACCCTCGCCCAGTGTGGCTCTGTCATGGCGACGTTGCCTTCCTTTCTCGCCCAGCGAGGGCTGCTTGAGCGCTAAAGGGGACCTCCCAAGCATCGTGACTCGGGGGCTCTTACCGGACCTCGGGCCGCTCACCTCCTGGCCTTGACCACGGCATCGCGACCTGGCATACCAGCGACGGCTGAAGCCTGCCTGGGGACTGGGACCTGTCAGCGTAGAGCGCCAAGTCCTTGTGAGGATAGAAAGGGGGAGCCAAGCCGAGACAGGACAAGCACCTCGCATTGATTCATATTAAGGATATAATATTCATAAAAGACATGGCAGACGCCTTACATGCCCCCGCGGGGTGTTGCTTCGATTCCTCGCAGGGAACAAGAGTACTAATCCTAAGGAACGCTAATCGCCTGCACCGCCGCAAGGGACACCATCATCAACAGTGGGCTGCCCAACGTCGACGCCAACCCCATCCAGATCAGCGGCGTCGGCGGCTGGACACAGCTGCCCTGCTACGAGCACTGCGCGAGCTCGGGGGCTCGTAGCTGTTGTCGCTTGTCTCCGGAGTCGCGAGGAGCTCGGGGGAGCCGCTGGATTCCCCAGCTCCTCCGCTGCCGTCTGAGGAGCTGCTGGAGGGCCGATGGGCGGGCCAGGTCCTCGCCGGTTCGTCACCCCTGCTGCTCTCCCTGGGGCAGCACTCCAGCCGGCGTCTTCAGCATCAAAGACCTTGAAGAACATCAGGGAGGCGTCGTCGTATTCAAGATGAATCACGAGGGCACCTACTGTCCGGCAGACCCGGGTGATTTCGCCCCAGTCCCGGGTCATGAAGACCTTGCCCGGAGCAACGACCGTGACCTTCGCTCCGATCACAAGGGTACCGCAGTCAGCGTGTTGCAGCTAGAGCTCCAAAGCCCCGCTCGACGACATCTCGAAGGCGAAGGAGGGGGAAGGCAAATCCAAGAGTTCGGAGGCATGGCGGCGTGGAGCACAAGCTTGTGAGAGGAGTGATCTATGTGGACTCCAGGAGGAACGACATGCACCACCGTGACTCGCCGGCGTCGACGACGGCACCGTCGATGTTGCTCGACGCCTTCTCCCATAGGACCCATGACGCGGGCGTACAAGGGTAGCAGATACCCAGGCGGCGGCCGCTCGTACCAGGGCCTCGGTGCCTCCTGCTGAGCACCCTCTTCTCGGTGGTAGAGGACCAGCCGCTTCTTCGGCGGAAGTGGGTCAGGACCCTCTCGGGGGGCCTTTCCCTTCTGCAGAAAACCGGCGGATTGGTGCCATTGGCGTAAGGAGAAGCAAGAACGAAGAAGAAGGAAAGGAGCGGCAGCAAGGGATGGACTGAAGGGACTCGCGCAGCCCCGTACTTATAGCCGGGGAGGCCAACCATCGAGCACCACGATCGCAGGTAATCATGACCGGTTTCTCTGCATGCAAGGACATGTCAAGTCGTGCAGTTGCCGAGGCGTCGTGGGGAAGCGCAGACGCCCACGTCCAATCAATCGCCACGGGGCGCCCAAAGCCACAAGCTATTAGGGCCCGTGGCGCTTTGCGCTTGCCCCTTCGCTTCCCTGCTAGGCCAAGCCCGGGCGCGCCTTGGGCCCGGGGGCTACTGTCAACGTTCTAGGAACGGGGGTCCCTAGACTTGCCTGCCTGCGGCCTGCGGCGTGGCTCAAGTGGGGCCCAGCGCGGCCCATCTTCATCAGCTCAAGCTCAAGACCCTCGCGAGGGGCCAAGCCTCGCGGGGTGGACGACCGGAAGCTTCCTCAGAGGCAGCCTCATCAGGCAGGCTCGCGAGGAGGCAAAGAGATCAAGGCAGGGGTGCCTCACGAGGAGCCCGTGACGCAAGCCATGACGATCGAGACCAGGCGGGCGCCGGCCTGCGCAGTGTTCTTGTTTCCCCTTTGGTGCAACGGGGGCAAGCAGAGGCCAAGGCATCGGGCAAAGGTTACCATTCCGGTGCAACGAGACCAAGACCAACAGAGCGGCAGGACGGAGGTCACCGTGGAGCCCAAGACGACGTCATCACCAGTACTTTTGGCAGCCGAAGACCACCTTTGGTCAGGATAACTTGTACTAGATGTTCCCCTTCAAAATGGCCAATTGTTGGCGCCCTTCCCGCTCATTATTTGGGGAGAGGCCCAGGGCCTCTATAAATAGAGCTAGCCACCACAGAGTAGAAAAAAGACAAGGAGGGATCAAAAAGAGAGATAGAGAGAGAGAGAGGCGACTGAACCCGCCCAAGCAGTTCATCGCACCAGCTCAAGAACACCTCTCGCGAGGCTGTTCTTCCTTTGTATTGTTCATCATCAGCCCCCGAGGAAATCCACCACACCACACACTGGAGTAGGGTATTACACCACAACGGTGGCCCGAACCAGTATAAACCTTGTGTCCCTTGTGTTGTTCGTTGTTTCCAGCTTAGATCACGCGAGGAGATTGGACGCAGATCGGTAGGGGAGAGATCTCCGCGTGCACCCCAGTGTTCGAACCTCAAGGGTCTGTCGGAACCCGAAATCCGACAGTATTGTCACAAAAGATTTTCATTGGACCTGATGCACTAGGTATTACACCTAGATTGGATATGAACTCCTTCATCCAGACTCCTTCATTTGCTGCTTCCGAAGAAGCTATGTACTCCGCTTCACATGTAGATCCCGCCATGACGCTCTGCTTGGAACTGCACCAACTGACAGCTCCACCATTCAATATATATATGTATCCAGTTTGCGACTTAGAGTCATCCGGATCAGTGTCAAAGCTTGCATCGACGTAACCATTTATGACAAGCTCTTTGTCACCTCCATAAACGAGAAACATATCCTTGGCCCTTTTCAGGTACTTCAGGATGTTCTTGACCGCTGTCAAGTGATCCACTCCTGGATTACTTTGGTACCTCCCTACCAGACTTATGGCAAGGCACACGTCAGGTCTGGTACACATCATTGCATACCTGATAGAACCTATGGCTGAGGCATAGAGAATTACTTTCATTTTCTCTCTATCTTCTGCAGTGGTCGGGCATTGAGTTTGACTCAACTTCACACCTTGTAACACAGGCAAGAACCCTTTCTTTGACTGATCCATTCTTCAAAACTTTATCAAGGCATGTGCTTTGTGAAAGTCCAATTAAGCGTCTTGATCTATCTCTATAGATCTTGATACCTAATATATAAGCAACTTCACCGAGGTCTTTCATTAAAAAATTATTATTCAAGTATCCTTTCATGATATCCAGAAATTATGTATTATTTCCAATCAACAATATGTCATCCACATATAATATTAGAAATGCTACAGAGCTCCCACTCACTTTCTTGTAAATACAGGCTTCTCCAAAAGTCTGTATAAAACCATATGCTTTGATCAGACTATCAAAGCGTATATTCCAACTCCGAGAGGCTTGCGCCAGTCCATAAATGGATTGCTGGAGCTTGCACACTTTGTTAGCACCTTTAGAATCAACAAAACCTCCTGGTTGCATCATATACAACTCTTCTTTAAGAAATCCATCAAGGAATGCGGTTTTGACATCCATTTGCCAAATTTCATAATCATAAAATGCGGAAATTGCTAACTTGATTCGGACAGACTTAAGCATCACTACGGGTGAGAAAGTCTCATCATAGTCAACTCCTTGAACTTGTCGAAAACCTTTCGCAACAAGTCGACCTTTGTAGACAATAGCATTACCGTCAGCGTCAGTCTTCTTCTTGAAGATCCATTTATTCTCTATGGCTTGTCGATCATCGGGAAAGTCAACCAAAGTCCACACTTTGTTCTCATACATGGATCACATCTCATATTTCATGGCTTCGAGCCATTTCGCGGAGTCTGGGCTCATCATCACTTCCTCATAGTTTGTAGGTTTGTCATGGTCTAGTAACATGACTTCCAGAATAGGATTACCATACCACTCTGGTGCGGACCGTACTTTGGTTGACCTACGAGGTTCGGTAGTAACTTGATCTGAAGTTTCATGATCATCATCATTAGCTTCCTCACTAATTGGTGTAGGCATCACTGGAACTGATTTCTGTGATGAACCATTTTCCAATTCAAGAGAAGGTACAACTACCTCATCAAGTTATACTTTCCTCCCACTCACTTCTTTCGAGAGAAACTCCTTCTCTAGAAAGGATCCATTCTTAGCAACGAATATCTTGCCTTCGGATCTGTGATAGAAGGTGTACCCAATAGTTTCTTTTGGGTATCCTATGAAGACACATTTCTCCGATTTGGGTTCGAGCTTATCAGGCTGAAGCTTTTTCACATAAGCATCGCAACCCCATACTTTAAGAAACGACAGCTTAGGTTTCTTGCTAAACCACAGTTCATATGGTGTCGTCTCAACGGATTTAGATGGTGCCCTATTTAACGTGAATGCAACCGTCTCTAAAACATAACCCCAAAACGATAGTGGTAAATTGGTAAGAGACATCATGGATCGCACCATATCTAATAAAGTACGGTTACGACGTTCGGACACACCATTACGCTGTGGTGTTCCAGGTGGCATTAGTTGCGAACCTATCCCACATTATTTCAAATGAAGACCAAACTCGTAACTCAAATATTCGCCTCCGCGATCAGATCGTAGAAACTTTATTTCTTGTTACGATGATTTTCCACTTCACTATGAAATTCTTTGAACTTTTCAAATGTTTCAGACTTATGTTTCATTAAGTAGATATACCCATATCTGCTCAAATCATTTGTGAAGGTCAGAAAATAACGATACCCGCCACAAGCCTCAACACTCATCGGACCGCATACATTAGTATGTATTATTTCCAATAAGTCAGTGGCTCGCTCCATTGTTCCGGGGAACGGAGTCTTAGTCATCTTGCCCATGAGGCATGGTTCACAAGCATCAAGTGATTCATAATCAAGTGATTCCAAAAGCCCATCAGCATGGAATTTCTTCATGCGCTTTACACCAATATGACCTAAGCAGTAGTGCCACAAATAAGTTGCACTATCATTATTAACTTTGCATCTTTTGGCTTCAATATTATGAATATATGTATCACTACGATCGAGATTCAACAAAAATATACCACCCATCAAGGGTGCATGACCATAAAAGATATTACTCATATAAATAGAACAACCATTGTTCTTTGATTTAAATGAATAACCGTCTTGCATCAAACAAGATCCAGATATAATGTTCATGCTCAACGCTGGCACCAAATAACAATTATTCAGGTCTAAAACTAATCCCGAAGGTAGATGTAGAGGTAGCATGCCGACGGCGATCACATTGCCTTGGAACCATTTCCGACGCGCATCGTCAGCTCGTCCTTAGCTAATCTTCGTTTTATCTGTAGCCCCTGTTTCGAGTTGCAAATATGAGCAATAGAACCAGTATCAAGTACCCAAGCGCTACTACGAGCATTAGTAAGGTACACATCAATAACATGTATATCAAATATACCTTTCACTTTGCCATCCTTCTTACCCGCCAAATACTTGGGGCAGTTCCGCTTCCAGTGACCAGTCCCTTTGTAATAGAAGCCCTCAGTTTCAGGCTTAGGTCCAGACATGGGCTTCTTCCTGGGAGTAGCAACTTGCTTGCTAATCTTCTTGAAGTTCCCCTTCTTCCCTTTGCCCTTTTTCTTGAAACTAGTGGTCTTGTTAACCATCAACACTTGATGCTCCTTCTTGATTTCTACCTCCATGGCCTTAAGCATTGCGAAGAGCTCGGGAATTGTCTTTTCCATCCCTTGCATATTATAGTTCATCACGAAGCCTTTATAGCTTGGTGGTAGTGATTGAAGAACTTTGTCAATGACACTATCATCAGGAAGATTAACTCACAGCTTAGTCAATTGGTTATGGTACCCAGACATTCTGAGTATGTGTTCACTGACAGAACTATTCTCCTCCATCTTGCAGCTATAGAAATTTTTGGAGACTTCATATCTCCCAACTCGGACATTTGCTTGAAATATTAACTTCAACTCCTGGAACATCTCATATGCTCCATGACGTTCAAAACGTTTTTGAAGTCCCGATTCTAAGCCGTAAAGTATGGCACACTGAACTATCGAGTAGTCATCAGCTTTAGTCTGCCAGATGTTCATAACGTCCGGAGTTGCTCCTGCAGCGGGCCTAGCACTTAGTGGTGCTTCTAGGATGTAATTCTTTTGTGCAGCAACGAGGATAATCCTCAAGTTATGGACCCAGTCCATGTAGGTGCTACCATCATATTTCAACTTAGCTTTCTCTCGGAACACATTAAAATTCAAGGGAACGGTAGCACGGGCCATTGATCTGCAACAACATAGATATGCAAAAACTATCCGGACTAAGTCCATAATAAATTTAAGTTCAATTAATCATATTACTTAAGAACTCGCACTTAGATAGACATCCCTCTAGTCATCTAAATTATCACGTGATCCATATCAACTAAATCGTGTCCGGTCATCACGTGAGATGGAGTAGTTTTCAATGGTGAACATCTCTATGTTGATCATATCCACTATATGATTCACGTTCGACCTTTCGGTCTCAGTGTTCCGAGGCCATATCTGCATATCCTAGGCTCGTCGAGTTTAACCCGAGTATTCTGCATGTGCAAAACTGGCTTGCACCCGTTGTATGTGAACGTAGAGCTTATCACTCCCGATCATCACGTGCTGTCTCGGCATGACGAACTGTAGCAACAGTGCATACTCAGGGAGAACACTTATACCTTGAAATTTAGCGAGGGATCATCTTATAATACTACCGCCGTACTAAGCAAAATAAGATGCATAAAAGATAAACATCACATGCAATCAAAATATGTGACATGATATGGCTATCATCATCTTGTGCTTTTGATCTCCATCTCCAAAGCATGTCATGATCTCCATAGTCATTGGCTTGACACCTTGATCTCCATTGTAGCTTCATGGTCGTCTCGCCAACTATTGCTTCTACAACTATCGCTAACGCATAGTGATAAAGTAAAGCAATTACATGGCGATTGCATTTCATACAATAAAGCGACAACCATAAGGCTCCTGCCAGTCGCCGATAACTTTTACAAAACCTGATCATCTCATACAACAAATTATATCTCATCACGTCTTGACCATATCACATCACAACATGTCCTGCAAAAACAAGTTAGACGTCCTCTACTTTGTTGTTGCAAGTTTTACGTGGCTGCTACAGGCTTCTAGCAAGAACCGTTCTTACCTACGCATCAAAACCACAACGGTTTTTCATCAAGTGTGTTGTTTTAACCTTCAACAAGGACCGGCCATAGTCACATTCGATTCAACGAAAGTTGGAGAAACAGACACCCGCCGCCCACCTTTATGCAAAACAAGTTGCATGTCTGTTGGTGGAACCGGTCTCATGAACGTGGTCATGTAAGGTTGGTCCGGGCCGCTTCATCCAACAATACCGCCGAATCAAAATAAGACGTTGGTGGTAAGTAGTATGTCTATTATCACCCACAACTCTTTGTGTTCTACTCGTGCATATCATCTATGCATAGACCTAGCTTGGATGCCACTATTGGGGAACGTAGCATGCAATTTCAAAAAAATTCCTACGATCACGGAAGATCTATCTAGGAGATGCATAGCAACAAGAGGGGAAGAGTATGTCCACGTACCCTCGTAGACCGAAAGCGGAAGCATTAGGTTAACGCGGTTGATGTAGTCAAACATCTTCACGATCCGACCGATCTAGTACAGAATGTACGACACCTCCGAGTTCAGCACACGTTCAGCTCGATGACGTCCCTCGAACTCTTGATCCAGCAGAGGGTGGAGGGAGAGTTTCGTCAGCACGACGGCGTGGTGACGGTGATGGTGATGTGATCCGCGCAGGGCTTCACCTATGCACTATGACACTATGACCGGAGGAGTAAACTGTGGAGAGGGGCACCACACACGGCTAAGAGAACAATTGATGTGCTATGGGGTGCCCTCCTACCCCCGTATATAAAGGAGGGGAGGAGGAGGCCGGCCACCAAGGGGGCGCGCCATGGGGGGGTCCTACTAGGACTCCACTCCTAGTAGGAATCCCTCCCCCCGCTTTTTCCTTTCTTACCGGAGGGGAAAAGGAAGGAGAGGGAGAGGAAGAGGGAAAGGGGGGCGCTGATGTCCCCTGAAGGTACGTCGGTATTTCCCCAAAGAGGAAGGGATGATGCAGCAGAGCGGCGGTAGGTATTTCCCTCAGATATGAAACCAAGGTTATCGAACCAGTAGGAGAACCAAGCAACACAATGTAAACAACCCTTGCACACAGATAACAAATCCTCGCAACCCGACGTGTTAAAGGGGTTGTCAATCCCTTTTGGGTAATGGTGCCAGAAATTGGTGCGTGATGGTAAAATGGTTGTAATAGATTGGATAAATAGATCGCAAATAAAATAAAGTGCAGCAAAGTATTTTTGGTTTTTTGGATTAATAGATCTGAAAATAAAAGCAAATAAAAATATATCGCAAAGGCAAATATATGAGAAAGGAGACCCGGGGGCTGTAGGTTTCACTAGTGGCTTCTCTCAAGAAAAATAGCAAACGGTGGGTAGAAAATTTACTATTGGGCAATTGATAGAACTTCAAATAATCATGAAGATATCCAGGCAATGATCATTACATAGGCATCACGTCCGAGATTAGTAGACCGACTCCTGCCTGCATCTACTACTATTACTCCATACATCGACCGTTATCCAACATGCATCTAGTGTATTAAGTTCATGGAAAACGGTGTAATGCAATAAGAACGATGACATGATGTAGACAAGATCTATCTATGTAGAGATAGACCCCACCGTTTTATCCTTAGTAGCAATGATACATACGTGTCATTTCCCTTTATGTCACTGGGATCAAGCACCGTAAGATCGAACCCACTAGGAAGCACCTCTTCCCGTTGCAAGATAAATAGATCAAGTTGGCCAAACAAAACCCAAATATCGAAGAAGAAATACGAGGCTGTAAGCAATCATGCATAAAAGAGATCAAAGAAACTCAAATACTTTCATCGACATAAAAAGATATAACTGATCATAAACTCGAAGTTCATTAGATCCCAACAAACACAGCGCAAAAGAGTTACATCATATGGATCTCCAAGAGACCATTGTATTTAGAATCAAGAGAGAGAGAGAGAGAGAGAGAGAGAGAGAGAGAGATGAAGCCATCTGGCTACTAACTACGGACCCGAAGGTCTACAAAGAACTACTCACGCATCATTGGAGAGGCACCAATGGAGGTGGTGAACCCCATCCGAGATGGTGTCTAGATTGGATCTGGTGGTTCTGGACTCTGCGGCGGCTGGATGAATATTTTGTCGACCCCCCTAGGGTTCTGGCATTTTGGGGGTATTTATAGAGCAAAGAGGCGGTCCGGGGGGCACCCAAGGTGGGCACAATCCACCAAGGCGCGCCACGGCCTCTTGGCACGCCCTGGTGGGTTGTGCCCCATCGGGGCACCCCCCAAGTGCAACCAGGGCTCGTTGTGTTCCTTATGGCCCATAAAAATTCTTCGTAAAGTTTTGTGGCATTTGGACTCCGTCTGATATTGATTTTCTACGATGTAAAAAACACGGAAAAAACATGAACTGGCACTTGGCACTATGTCAATAGGTTAGTACCAAAAAATTATATAAATGATTATAAAACATCCAAGATTGATAATATAACAACATGGAACAATCAAAAATTATAGATACGTTGGCGACGTATCAGGCGTCGCCCCCTCCTCTAGTCCAATTTGGAATCCCATGGGGGGAGGGGCACCCCTTGCGGTCTCCCCTCTCTCTCTCCACTAAGGCCCATGTAGGCCTAATACTTCCCCGGGGGGTTCCGGTAACCCCTCGGTACTGTGGTAAAATACCCGAACCAGTCGAAACCATTCCGAGGTCCGAATACTACCTTCCAATATATGAATCTTTACCTCTCGACCATTTCGAGACTCCTCATCGTGTCCGTGATCTCATTCGGGACTCCAAACAAACTTCATTCACCAAAAACACATAACTCATAATACAAATCATCATCGAACGTTAAGCGTGCGGACCTTACGAGTTCGAGAACTATGTAGACATGACCGAGACACATCTCCGGTCAATAACCAATAGTGGAAGCCGGATGCTCATATCGGTTCCTACATATTCTATGAAGATCTTTATCAGTTAAACCGCAAATAACAACATACGTTATTCTCTTTGTCATCGGTATGTTACTTGCCCGAGATTCGATCGCCGGTATCATCATACCTAGTTCAATCTTGTTACCGGCAAGTCACTTTTTACTCGTTCCGTAATGCATCATCTCGTAACTAACTCATTAGTCACATTGCTTGCAAGGCTTATAGTGATGTGCATTACCGAGAGGGCCCAAAGATACCTCTCCGATACTCAGAGTGACAAATCGTAATATGCCAACCCAACAAACACCTTTGGAGACACCTGTAGAGCATCTTTGTAATCACCCAGTTACGTTGTGACGTTTGATAGCACACAAGGTGTTCCTTCGGTATTCGAGAGTTGCATAATCTCATAGTTAGAGGAATATGTATAAGTCATGAAGAAAGCTATAGCAATAAAACTTAACGATCATTATGCTAAGCTAAAGGATGGGTCTTGTCCATCACATCATTCTCTAATGATGTGATCCCGTTCATCAAATGACAACACATGTCTATGGTCAGGAAACTTAACAATCTTTGATTAATGAGCTAGTCAAGTAGAGGCATACTAGGGACACTCTGTTTTGTCTATGTATTCAGACATGTACTAAGTTTCCGGTTAATACAATTCTAGCATGAATAATAAACATTTATCATGATATAAGGAAATATAAATAACAACTTTATTATTGCCTCTAGGGCATATTTCCTTCATTTGGTCGCACTAATATGGATCTCGATCCCACCGAGGTAGCCTTGCTAGCACTCTGTGACTTGTTGCAAACATTTTGGTCTCATCGAGAAGTTGCAATGAGTCTCTCCAAGTTGTCTTGACTCATTCTCTGTTGCCTTGTTGCTTCACATTGGTCTCACCGAGTTGATGCAATCGGTGCCAACGAGATGAGGTTTGAACTAATCCCTAGCACATTGGTCCCACTGAGTTGTTCCCGTTTGTCCCACCGAAATTCCTAACATTCATATTTTCGCACAGATCGGTGCTACCCGAGATGAGTCAAAAGTGTGTAACAGTTGGATTTTGTGTGAAGGCTTTATATACCCCTCCACCCCCTCTTCCCCATTGGGGAGAGCCATCAGAATGTGCCTGATGACCAACAAGTATAGGGGATCAATCGTAGTCTTTCGATAAGTAAGTGTCGAACCCAACGAGGAGCAGAAGGAAATGACAAGCGGTTTTCATCAAAATATTTTCTGCAAGCACTAAATTTATCAGTAACAAATAGTTTGGTAACAAGACATTTCGTAATGGGTAAAAAGTAACAAGTGTAACAAAAGTACAGCAAGGTGGCCAAATCCTTTTTATAGCAAAGGAGAAGCCTGGATGAACTCTTCTATAGAGCAAAGCGCTTCCGAGGACACATGGGAATTATCGTCAAGTTAGTTTTCATCATGGTCATATGATTCACATTCGTTACGTTGATAATTTGATATGTGGGTGGACCAGTGCTTGGGTGTTATCTTTACTTGGACAAGCCTCTCACTTATGATTAAGCCCTCTCGCAAGCATCCGCAAATATGAAAGAAGAATTAAGATAAATCTAATCATATCATGAAACATGTGGATCCAAATCATCCCCTTACGAAGCAACACATAAACTAGGGTTTAAGCTTCTGTCACTCTAGCAACCCATCATCTACTTGCTACTTCCCAATGCCTTCCCCTAGGCCCAAATGATGGTGAAGTGTCATATAGTCGATGTTCACATAACACCACTAGAGGAAAGGCAACATACATCTCATCAAAATATCGAACGAATACCAAATTCACATACTTATAACAAGACTTCTCCCATGTCCTCAAGAACAAAAGCAATGATATGTCTCCAACGTATCTATAATTTTTTATTGTTCCATGCTCCGGCTATTGTGAGCGTTTGCACGTGCTAAGCCCACCGCCGTCCCGCGTGCTCCGGCCGTCCGCCGTCCCTTCTTGTCCGGCGGGATGGCTGCCGCCGGTGCGCCAGGCCTAGCCGCGGCTGTTGGCTGCGGGTCGTTCCTCTCCTACTCGTGGACGGGGGTGTCTATGACAGACCTCGCCGCAGACGCGGAGGGGGTGCCCCGGTGGAGTCCTCCGTCCCCGCCTTATCCGGTGAGATGGCATCCGCCGTTGTGCCGGGTTCGGATGCGGCTGTTCGTCGCGGGCCGACCCTCTCCGTCTTGCGGTCGGAGTAGTCATGGGCGGACCTTGCGGAGGCTGAGGAGGAGGAGGAGGGCATGGTGGAGCGCCATGTGAAGCTCGCACCGCCGCAATTCAGCAACTTTTGGGTGGCGGCCAGGTCAGTTCACCGCAGGGGTGCGTCCGCGTCGCGGCGGTGCTTCTAGCAAGTCTCGCCGACGCGTCGTGGTTCCCGTTCGTGCTATTCGCCTGCAGGGTCGAGTGGTCGTGCCTCCTTTGCACGTCTCGCTAGTTCACCGCCTACTGCCTCGAATCTGGCCGTGGTTGAGCCACATGGCTCGACTGGCACTGGATTTGAGGCCGGGGGGCGGGGGGCTTCTCTGCTACCGCTGGAGCCGCCGGCGGCGCGCTCTACGGGGGCTGGTGTGCCTTGGTCGGGCGTTGCGCATGCTGCGCGGCTACGTGGGCCAGGTGGGGTTTGCACTGCTGTAGGGCCGGCTGGCGCTTGGGCGTGGCTTGCTGGGCTCCCAGCCCAAGTGGTGGCTGCGTCCTCGCGCCGGGCCCAAGAGATGATTGCTTGGGCGAACCGCTAGTGGCATCTCTCCCTTGCCGATCCCAGCCGTTAGCTCTGGATTCCATGGGGTGGATCCGATCGGGGTGGCCGACTTCTAGGGCTAAGGTCGCGCAGTTGGGTCGTTCCGCTCGTCTGCTTGTTCCCCTGGCGCCATCGCTACGTTCTCCTCCTCCATCCCCGACTGCGCCGTGATGTCTAATACGCAACTTTATTCTTGTAGACACGAGTTGGGCCTCCAAGCGCGGAATTTTGTAGGACATTAGCAATTTTCTCTCAAGTGGATGACCTAAGGTTTATAAATCCGTGGGAGGTGATGAAGATGGTACCTCTCAAACAACCCTGTAACCAAATACAAGAACTCTCTTGTGTCCCCAACACACACCCAATATAATGGCAAATTGTATAGGTGCACTAGTTCGGCGAAGAGATGGTGATAAAAGTGTAATATTAATGGTAGAAATATATTTTTTATAATCCGAATAAATAAAAACAGCAAGGTAGCAAATAGTAAACAGGCACAAAACAGTATTGCAATGCTTGAAAACGAGGCCTAGGGTCCGTACTTTCACTAGTGCAATCTCTCAACAGTGCTAATATAACTAGATCATATAACTGTCCCTCAACGTGCAACAAAGAATCACTCCAAAGTTCCTATCTAGCGGAGAACATAAGACGGAATTGTTTGTAGGGTACAAAACCACCTCAAAGATATTCTTTCCGATCAATCTATCCTATAGTTCATACTAAAATAACACGAAGCTATTCTTTCCGATCGATCTAACCAAGAGTTCATTCCAAAATAATACCAAAGCAAATTCAGATTCATAATATTCAATCCAACACAAAGAACTTCAAAGAGTGCCCCAAGATTTCTACCGGAGAAACAAAGACAAGAATGTGCATCAACCCTTATGCATAGATTACCCCAATGTCACCTCGGGAATCCGCGAGTTGAGTGCCAAAACGTATATCAAGTGAATCAATATGATACCCCATAGTCACCATGAGTATTCAATTGCAAGACATATATCAAGTGTTCTTAAATCCATAAAAGTATTCAATCTGATAACAACCAAATCTCAAAGGGAAAAACTCAATTCATCACAACAAGATAGAGAGGGGAAAACATCATATGATCTGACTATATTAACAAAGCCCACGATACATCAAGATTGTGACATCTCAAGAACACGAGAGAGAGAGAGAGAGATTAAACACATAGCTACTGGTACAAACCCTCAGCCCCGAGGGTGGACTACTCCCTCCTCATCATGGTGGCCGCCGGGATGACGAAGATGGCCACCAGAGATGATTCCCCCCTCCGGCAGGGTGCCAGAACGGGGTCTAGATTGGTTTTTGGTGGCTAAAGAGCCTTGCAGCGACGGAACTTCTGATTTAGGTTAACCCGGAGGGTTTTCAGAATATTTGGGAATTTATAGGGCAAAGAGGGGGTGCGGGAGGCCACCAAGGTGGGCACAACCCACCTGGGTGCGCCTGGGCCCCCAGGCGCGCCCTGGTGGGTTGTGCCCCCCTCGGGGCACCCCCAGGTGTTTATTTGGCCCATCCTGGGTGTTCTGGTCCATAAAAAATCTCCAAAAAGTTTCGCAATGTTTGGACTCCATTTGTTATTGATTTTCTGTGATGTAAAAAACAAGTAAAAAACAACAACTGTCACTCGGCACTGGGTCAATAGGCTAGCCCCAAAAATGATATAAAATTGATAAAAAATGATTGCAAAACATCCAAGAATGATAATATAACAACATGAATACTTCATAAATTATAGATACGTCAAAGACGTATCAGCATCCCCAAGCTTAATTCCTACTCGTCCTCGAGTAGGTAAATGATAAAAGAAATAATTTATGAAGTGTGAATGCTAGCAAAGGGCATAGTTTGATCAATGATAATTTTCAATCACTTTCCCTAGCAGCATAACAACAATTCTTTATTATAAAACTTCTCATGTTAAGGTAGCAACTAATTCACATGTTAAGGTTCAAACAATGAATTCTCTTGAAACTCAACAACCTATGTTCTCAGTCACCAAGCAATTGCAATTCAACTTATTCAACGGAGTCTAAGTAAGAGCTCCACATACTCAACCATCATATAGTCTTCTATGATTGCTAACACTCATCGCATACACATGAGCAAAACGTTTCAACCAGACACATAGAAAGATAGGGGCTTATTGATTTGCCTCCCAACGTATTCACCTCAAGGGCGATGTCAACAATAATAACTCATGCTACCCATATCCAACTAGATATATGTGCCTAGACCTTGCCTCACCACATGATGCTTGCCAAAAGAGAAAATAAAAAGGAATAGAGAGAAAAACTTTGACTCTTTGCATAAAAGTAAATACTGAAAAATAAAAGATAGGCCCTTTGCAGAGGGAAGCAGAGGTTGACATGTGCTTTTTTGTTTGTATGCTCAACCCCTTAGTGCAAAAGAATGTCACGTTATATTGCCCCTTATGATAGCAACCTTTATTATGCAGTCTGACGCTTTTATTCTTTGCCATCACAAGTTCGTACAATGCTCAATTTTCTCTTACACTAAATGATCTAACACTTTTAGAAGCAATTTTTATTGCCTTATTGCACCGAGGAAAACTTACTTGAAGGATCTTATTCAATCCTTAGGTAGGTATGGTGGACTCTTGAAAATAAGATTTCGGTTTAAGGGTTTTTTGGATGCACAAGTAGTATCTCTACTTGGTGCAGAATTTTTGGCCAGCAAAGATGGGGGGCAACCACCACATGTTGAAGGATCTATGACGATATAACTTCTATGTGAATATGAACAAACACAAACCATTACATTGTCTTCCTTGTCCAATGTCAATAATTTTGGCATATAATATTTTGATGGGGGCTCACAATCAGAAAATATTTCCATGATAGTGTATTTGTATGTGAAAGTTCTCTTCCTTATACTAATTATTCATGAATTGCTTGTATGGCCAATATTGTGATGTCAAGCCTCAAAAGATTTCACTTTCTAAACCCAATGTGAAGCTACCACTAGGCATGATATGATTTCAACTTCATGACATTCAATTTATTCGACAATTTACTCATAGGATATAAGTGAAGCACAAGAGTAAATGACAAGCTACTCCAAAAAGATATAAATGAAGATCATGAGCATAATATTTCTTTCTCTCAAATTAATTTAAGTGAAGCAAGAGATAATTTCTTCAAAAATACTAAAGCACACCGTGCTCAAAAATATATAAGTGAAGCACTAGAGCAATTCCATAGAAAAGTGCTTCGTTGACGGGATGTGAATGACTCGATAATTGTTGAAGAGGAAAGGTGGGATGCCTGTCGGGGCATCCCCAAGCTTAGACGCTTGAGACTTCTTGAAATATTATCTTGGGGTGCCTTGGGTATCCCCAAGCTTGAGATTTTGTGCCTCCTTAATTCTTCTCATATCACGATTTTCCTAAATCTCAAAAGCTTTATCCACACAAAACTCAACAAGAACTCGTGAGATAAGTTAGTACAAACCAATGCAAAAACCTTATCATTCTCTACTGTAGCAAATAACTAAAATTATTATTTGACATTGCATACTAAATGCCTCTGCATATTTAATACTCCTATCCTCAAATAGAATCATTAAACAAGCAAACATATGCAAACAATGCAAACATAACAGCAATATGCCAAAACAGTACAGTCTGTAAAGAATGCAAGAGTATCAATACTTCTTTACCTAAAAAATTTATGAAAATTTACCACACCGTAGAAAATTTATCAGAGCTTAATATGCAAAAAGTTTCAGAATTTTATCATATTCTGAATTTTCTAGGGAATTTTTACAACATCGATAAACTTGCTATTTTCAAACAACAACATGTATACTTGCAAAATAAGCATGGCAAAGGCTATACTTGACATTTTTATTGAAATAAAAGATGAAAAACATTATTATAAATAACAGCAAGCAAATCCTAACAAAATAAAATGACGCTCCAAGCAAAACACATATCATGTGACGAATGAAAACATAGCTCCAAGTGAGGTTACCGATAATGTTGGAGACGAAAGAGGGGTTACCTTCCGGGTCATGCCCAAGCTTAGTTGCTTGGATCTTCCTTGAATATTAACTTGGGGTGCCTTGGGCATTCCCAAGCTTAGGGTCTTGTCACTCCTTATTCTCCTCATATCGATATCTCAGCCAAAACTTGAAAACTTCAATCACACAAAACTTAACGGAACTTTGTGAGATAGGTTAGTATGATAAAGAGCAAGCCATTTCACTTCTGGTACTGTCAGAGACAAGATTCATAATTGTTCTCACACTATGCCTACTGTAGCATATCATTTCCACAATTTATATTGAGCAATATAAGCCATGGAAATTAGAAAACAAGCAAACTATGCATTGAAAATAGAATCTGTCAAAAACAGAATAGTCTGTAGTAATCTGTACTCCAACCATACTTCTGCTACTCCCAAAATTCTGAAAAATAGGAAAACCTGGGTAATTTGTCTATTGATCTTCTGCAAAAAGAATCAGCATTTTATCAAGCTTCTGTTAAAAATGAGAATTGTTTTCATGAGTGCAAAAGTTTCTGCTTTTCAGCAAGATCAAATCAACTATCACTCAACATGTTCCCAAAGGCTTTACTTGGCACTTTATTGAAACAAAAGCTATAAAACATGATTACTACAGTAGCCTAATCATGTGAACACACAAAAATAGTAGGTAAAAGTGTAGGGTTGTCTCCCAACAAGCGCTTTTCTTTAATGCCTTTTAGCTAGGCATGATGATTTCAATGATGCTCGGATAAAAGATAAGAATTGAAACATAACAAGAGCATCATGAATAACATGGCAAGCACATTTAAGTCTAACCCACTTCCTATGCATAGGGATTTTGTGAGCAAACAATTTATGGGAACAAAAATCAACTAGCATAGGAAGGCAAAACAAGTGCAACTTCAAAACTTTCAGCATAAAGAGAGGAAACTTGGTATTATTGAGATATGTAAAAGCATAAGTTCCCCTCTCATAATAATTTTCAGTAGCATCATGAATGACTTAAACAAAATAGCTGTCACATAAAGCATTCTTTTCATAATACATAAGCATAGAAAACTTATTACTCTCCACATAAGAAAATTTCTTCTCATCAATAGTAGTGGGAGCAAACTCAACAAAATAACTATCATGAGAGTGAAAATTAAAATCATGATGAAAAGTTTCATGGTTATCGTTATTCTTTATAGCATACATGTCATCACCATAATCATCATAGATAGCAACTTTGTTATCATAGTCAATTGTAGCCTCATCGGAGATGGTGGATTCATCATTAAATAAAGTCATGACCTATCCAAATCCACTTTCATCATTATAATCATCATAAATAGGAGGCATGCAATCATTATAAAAAATTTGCACATCAAATCTTGGGGGACTAAAAGTACCATCTTCATCAAAAATAGCATCCCCAAGCTTATGGCTTTGCATATCATTAGCATCATGGATATTCAAAGAATCCATACTAACAACATTGCAATGATGCTCATCATTTAAATATTTTGTTCCAAACATTTTATCGACTTCTTCTTCTAACAATTGACCACAATTTTCCGAACCATTATTTTCAAGAAATACATTATAAAGATGAATAATAATATGATGCAACATCAATTCCATTTTTTGTAGTTTTCTTTTATAAACCAAACTAGTGAGAAAACAAGAAACTAAAAGATTCGATTGCAAGATATAAAGATATACCTTCATGCACTCACCTCCCTGGCAACATTGCTAGAAAAGAGCTTGATGTCTACTATGCAGCTCTATCCTAGTAGACACGAGTTGGGCCTCCAAGCGCAGAGTTTTGTAGGACAGTAGCAATTTTCCCTCAAGTGGATGACCTAAGGTTTATCAATCCATGGGAGGTCTAGGATGAAGATGGTATCTCTCAAACAACCCTGCAACCAAATACAAGAAATCTCCTATGTCCCCGACACACCCAATACATTGGCAAATTGTATAAGTGCACTAGTTCGGCGAAGAGATGGTGATAAAAGTGTATATTGATGGTAGAAATATACTTTTATAATCTGAATAAATAAAGCAAGGTAGCAAATAGTAAACGGGCACAAAACGGTATTGCAATGCTTGAAAAGGAGGCCTAGGGTCCGTACTTTCACTAGTGCAATCTCTCAACAGTGCTAATATAATTGGATCATATAATTGTCCCTCAACATGCAACGAAGAATCACTCCAAAGTTCCTATCTAGCGGAGAACATAAGACAGAATTGTTTGTAGCGTACGGAACCACCTCAAAGCTATTCTTTCCGATTAATCTACCCTAGATTTCGTACTAAAATAACACGGACCTATTCTTTCCGATCGATCTAACCAAGAGTCCGTACTAAAATAACACCAAAGCAAATTCAGATTCATAATATTCAATCCAACACAAAGAACTTCAAAGAGTGCCCCAAGATTTCTACCGGAGAAACAAAGACAAGAACGTGCATTAACCCCTATGCATAGATTACCCCAATGTCACCTCGGGAATCCGCGAGTTGACTGCCAAAAAATATATCAAGTGAATCAATACGATACCCCATTGTCACCATGACTATTCAATTGCAAGACATATATCAAGTGTTCTCAAATCCATAAAAGTATTCAATCCGATAACAACGAAATCTCAACGGGAAAAACTCAATTCATAACAAGATAGAGAGGGGAAAACACCATATGACCCGACTATATTAACAAAGCCCGCGATACATCAAGATCGTGACATCTCAAGAACATGAGAGAAAGAGAGAGATTAAACACATAGCTACTAGTACAAACCCTCGGCCCCGAGGGCGTACTACTCCCTCCTCATTGTGGTGGCCGCCGGGATGATGAAGATGGCCACCAGAGATGATTCCCCCTCCGACAGGGTGCCAGAACGGGGTATAGATTGGTTTTCGGTGGCTACAAAGCCTTGCGGCGGCGGAACTTCTGATCTAGGTTAACCCCGAGGGTTTTCGGAATATTTGGGAATTTATAGGGCAAAGAGGGGGTGCGGGAGGCCACCAAGGTGGGCACAACCCACCTGGGCGCGCCTGGGCCCCCAGGCGCGCCCTGGTGGGTTGTGCTCCCCTCGGGGCACCCCCAGGTGCTTCTCTGGCCCATCCTGGGTGTTCTGGTCCATAAAAAATCTCCCAAAAATTTCGCGGTGCTTGGACTCCGTTTGATATTGATTTTCTGTGATGTAAAAAAAGTAAAAAACAACAACTGGCACTGGGTCAATAGGTTAGTCCCCCAAAAATGATATAAACTTGCTATAGAATGATTGTAAAACATGCAAGAATGGTAATATAACAACATGAATACTTCATAAATTATAGATTCGTTAGAGACGTATCACGCTGCCCCTCTCCTCGTCCCCATCGTGCGTTCCCAGCCCCTCATGCCCGTGTTCCTACCTCGAGGCGCTCATGGCCCGTGAATCGGGGGATGGATTTCCCTGGCCGAAGCACCCCTGCAGGCGGGTGCGGAGCGCCCTGCGTCGGCCTCCTCTGGCCGCTTCGATGGGCCGGCCGGGTCCGAGGCTGTCTACGCCGGTACCTCCTTGCACCGCCCCCAGCCCTGCGTGACCCTGCTCGCAATCCACGCCTCCCCATACCTGGCTCCCTTGGCAACCTCCGGCGACGAGATGTAGAGCGCCGATGGGTGGAGGACCATGCACGCGAAGACGCCCTTCGGGCTGAGCTGGTGGCCCGGCCGCCTCCGGCGGGTCATGGTCGGCCCGACCTGGCGCCCCGGCTGGCTGATGCCCGGTCTGCTGCCCCGCGTGCTGCTGATGGCGATTGGCGCCGGCGTCGGAAAGATGCCGGGGCCTCCTATGGATCTCAGGCGAGCTATGCAGTGCGGGGTGATCGCTAGGATGATGGGTCCCGTGATTCTCGAGATCATGTTCATGCGCATGGTGAGGACTGGCAGCTGTGTCATGAGGATGCATGTCGGGATGACCGTCGTTCATCTTGGGCGGATGAGCCGGCATGGCGTCGGGATGACCCGCTGCCCAGGCGACGCTCCCCTGGCGCCGGTCTGTCGAGGCTCTGGGGCAGCGGTCCAGGCCAAGAAGAAGAAGAAGCATAAAAAGAAGAAGGCGGCTAGGGTGGACCCTGGGGTGGCCGTCTTTCCAGCTCCGACTGGGGCTCCTGAGCATGCGGCTCCAGAGCCTCCCTCTCATGTCGGACGCCCTAGGACCCGCGAGGAGACGATATGCATCAACTGTGGATGCACGGGACACTTCCACTCGGAGTGTGAGGCCCCTCCCTGATGCCCCACGACCCTTGCCTTTCTCGGGTAAGGGATTGAGGGGGTGGTTTATATTATGTGGATGCTGAGATTGAGGAGGAGGCGGTTAGGCCACACTTGGCGACGGTAACTCTTGCCCCCGAGCAGGACTTGCCGTCTGGGGTGGTGATCTCGGCCGACCTCATCCAGGCTGAACTCACCGCATACATCGGCGACTTCCACGACTCTGACTTCACTTGGGAGGTGACCGAGACGGCTCCCCTCATCTTCTCAGTTCCTTTCCCCTCCACAGAGCTGCTCTGTCTGTGTTCCCACGATGTCAACCGATGCCCCATCAACAAGTTCCTGATCTCTGTCCGTGCTGCTGCCGTAGAGCCTAACCCTGTGCCCCCTCTGGCTAAGGTGTCGGTCCTTGTCTACGGCTTTCCTCAAGGTGGAAGGTCGACGCCGCGGGGTGGCAAGCTTGCGCACATCCTCAAGGCGATCTATGAGCCGTTGGGCAAGCTGGTGACTGCCGACCTGGCGTCCTTTGAGGATGATGGCCCCACCCGCATTGAGATTCTCTACCCCACTCCGGCAGAGATTGACGGTATGTCCCTGATCTTCTACTTCGGCACTAAGGGGAAGCTCCTGACTTTCAAGCTCGAGTCTCCGGTACCTGAGGATTTGCCTTGGTCGGCCCCCGCAGCCCCTCTGCCTTGCCCGGATGATGGGCAGGGTGGGGATGGGGGCTCGTCCGAGGGGAGCTCTTCTGGCGAGGATGATGATGATGAGGTTCCCTCGGCTCTGTCTGATGGGCGACGTAGCCTGGTTTCTACTAGTGGTGGGTCTACCTGTCCAGCTGGGACAACTTCTCTGGTGGAGTCAGGGGATGGGACCATGGCCGTGACCTCCCTTCCCTTGTGGTGATCCAGGAGGCTGGCCTGGAGGCCGTGGAGGAGGACGTTGTGAGTGTGGGGATGGAGGTGCACCCCTCGTCTTCGCCGTGCTCGCCTGGGGTGGTCTGCTACACATGTTCAGTAGGTTCCCCCCTTCTCCTGCCTTGGGGTCCCCAGACCTAGAGCCGTCTCCGCCCTTGGACCTGGCAGTGGTGACTCCTACCGCGGTTGGCTCCAAGCTGCGGGGTGGGCCTTCTCCACTGGTGGCCGCATGTTAGTGTGCGAGGCTCAGCCAGTCCCGAGTTCTCCTGGATGGGCATCTCCCGTCGATCCCAGAGAAGGCCGCCATGCGGGCGGCCGCTCGCGACCTGTCCTTAGGTATCCCCACTGTCCCTTCTGACCCTTCTAGGTCTGGTTCTTGTTTTTCTATGCTTGGATCAGTTCCGTTGTCTCATCTGCTAGAGGTGGCCACCGATAGTGGCATTGTGTTTCATGGTGAGAAGGGGCCCATCCTTGAGCAGATTTCAGCTATCTGTGCCAAGGAGAGGCTCGATGGGGCGTTGGCTGAAGCCCGTGCTTGTACTGCGCACGGTGAACCCAGCACCCCGGCGCACACTGACCCTGGTCATAGAGAGACCAGGTCTGGTGTAGCGCCCCTTGTGGAGAATGGGACGGACACGCCCCTTGCAGTCCCTCCCTTGGTGAGGGCTCTGCGGGGCCATCCCCCCACACATCTCAACCCCACTGAACACCAGATATAGGTGTGTGGGTCTAGTTCCAGGTCCGCTTCCCTCGGACCGGAGGCCTCTGTTGCTCCCCCTATGCAGGGGCGGCGTGGCCGTCCGGTGAAGGCATCCCCCCGACCCCCAATTGATGGGCGGGCTATCTCGGCCCCGCCTGAGGGGCCTAGTTATTCCACTAAGGTTATTAGATGAAGCTCCTATGTTGGAACATTAGGGGCTTCGGCCTCACTGGTTGGCGTCGGCAACTCATCGAGTATTTGCGGCAAGAAGAGATTGACATTGTGGGACTCAGGGGACGATTCGCCTGGATTTTAGCATGCATGAGCTCCATGGGCTCTCCCGCCACCAGTTTGCCTGTTAGTGGTTGCCTGCTATGGGACAATTTAGAGGCATCCTGCTCGGGGTGAGGGAGGATATATGGACTGAGGGGAGTTCTTCTGAGCATGTCCGTCACCGACCGATGAGTTCACCTCAGCTAGGAGGTGATTTTTGTCTATGGTCCTGCGAATCATGTGTGCTCTGCCGACTTCCTGGCCGAGCTGAAAAATAAGGTTGAGCGGTGCACCACTCCGGTGGTGGTGGCCGGGGACTTCAACCTCATTAGGTGGGCTTCAGATAAAAGCTCCACTAATGTTGATCGTGTCCGCATGCGTCTATTTAACGATTGCATTGCGGACCTTGCTCTTCGTGAGATAGCCCGCATAGGGGCTAGGTTCACGTGGACGAATAAGCAGGTGAACCCCATCTGGAGTGTTTTGGATCGGGTATTTGTATCAGCTCAGTGGGAAGTAATGTTCCCGTTGTGCTCCCTCAAGGCGGTCACTCGGATTGGCTCTGACCATACCCCCCCCCCCCCCCGCTTTTCTCTTCGGGGGATGATGCCCCCCTAGAACCTGTCACTTTCGCTTTGAGGCATCTTGGTTGGAGCAACCGGGTTTCTTTGAGTTGGTTCGCGACCGCTGGTTAGAGGTTGTCGCGTCCCCACCTCGTGTGTTTTGTGTTGTGGATGTCTGGCACCACTGTGCTAAATTGGCCCGTCAGGTCATGAAGGGTTGGGGGGCGAACCTTGGTGCTGATCTTAGAGCCTGTAAAGGGGCCCTGCTGGATCAGATTAAGGTGCTAGATGGCCTAGCAGATGGGTCGGGCCTGTCTCCTGACGATTGGATTAGGAGATATTCCCTCGAGGCCTCGCTCATGGACATTTACAAGAGCGAGGAGCTTTTTTGGCAGCGTCGAGGGGGCCAGAACAGTCTCCTTAAGGGGGATGCGAACACTACCTACTTCTAGACGATAGCCAATGGCCGCAAGCGGAAATGTGCCATCCCTTTCCTCTGGGATGGGGATGTTCTTCTAGAGAACCCAGATGACATCTCCACCCATATTTACTCCTTCTATAAGGAGTTGTTTTTGGCTGAGCCACATGGAGGGGTCTGCCTCTATGATGACTTTTGGCCTCTTGCTGACTAGGTCTCCGATGCGGAGAATGCGAAACTTACTCTCCCTTTCTCTCCAGAGGAGGTGGGACGGGAGATTGCTTCTATGAAAGCTTGCTCGGCCCTGGGGCCAGATGGACTTCCGATAGTTTTCTTCCAAAAATTCTAGGAGGTTCTGCGTCCGGTCATTATGCCCATATTCCATGATTTCTATATCAGAACTCTAGACATGGCTAGGATTAACTATGGTGTCATATCCCTGATCCCAAAGTAGTTGGGGCGACGGTTATTCGGCAATTCCGCCCCATCACAGTGATCAATGTGTTGGAGCGAATCTTTGCAAAGGTTTGCGCGACCCGTTTATCCCCCATGGCGGAAAGGATTGCCCACCCCCTCCACTTCACGTTCTTGAAGGGCCAGCAGATCCACGACGGGATTCTTGCCCTTCATGAGATTGTCCACGAGGTGGCGTCGAACGGGCTTAAGGGGGTCTTCCTCAAATTTGACTTCCAGAAGGCATATGGTTGTCTGGATTGGTCCTTTTTGAGGTTGGTTATGCAGCGATGAGGATTTGACGAATGGTGGTGCTCCTAGATCATGCAATTGGTTAGATCTGGAAACACGTCGATCAACATCAATGGAGAGGTGGGACCCTTCTTCCAGTCCTCCAGGGGGTGAAGCAAGGGGATCCCGTCTCCCACTTGTAGTATGCGGATGACACCATGATTATGGTGGAAGGTTTGGACTCAGACATTGTTAATCTTAAGTTCCTCTTGCTCTGCTTTGAGGAAATGTCTGGACTTAAGATTAACTTTGATAAGGGCGAGGTTGTGGTCCTTGGCTACTCAGAGGCTGAGCAACACAGGATCACGGATAACCTCAATTGTAGGTTGGCTTCATTCCCCATATCGTACTTGGGGATGCCCTTGGCTGAGTCCAGGATTTTGGTGAGTAGGTATGATCCGCTTGTGGAACGAGTAGTGAAAGTGCGTTATATCGACTAGAGGGGGGGATAGGCGATTTTTACAAATTCTTCACTATGGAATTTCAGGGTGAGGAAATTCCTAAGCAACGAACTACTTAGCAGCGGAATAAGTACTCAGATGCAAGCATAACAGAGTAGTAGCACAGTCATCATGATGAAATTAAACACAGAGTACAGGTATAGTAAACACAGGATAAGCAGTCTGAAGACAAACTGACTGAAGAAATAGGATTGAGGAAATTGAGAAAGTCTTCAGTCAAAGTCTTCAAACAGTAACGATCAAGTACTTCTACACAAAATTGAGGAAATGAAAGAGTTGAGGAAATAGAACCAGTAGCTTGGTGAAGACGATGATTTGGTATACCAGTTCCAACTGCTGTGACAGTCGTACGTCTGGTTGGAGCGGCTAGGTATTTAAACCTGAGGACACACAGTCCTGGACATACAGTCCTCATTGTATTCTCCTTGAGCTAAGGTCACACAGACCTCGCCCAATCACTCGTGGTAAGTCTTTTGGTGACTTCCAAACCTTCATAGACTCAGTCACTTGGCGATCCACAATTTCCTCTTGGATGCTCTAGACCATGACGCCTAACCATCTAAAGGATGCACATTCCTCAAAGGTAACAAGCATCGGTTCCACACAGGAACAATCTCTTCAGTGATGCTCAATCACTTTGGGTTTGTAGGTGTTTGGTTTGGGTTTTGGGTTTTTCCTCACTTGATGATTTTCGCTCAAAGTCCTCGGAGGATGGGATGCTCTCAATGACAAGTGTCAGTTTCTCACGGAGCAGCCAACCAGCTAGTGGTTGTAGGGGGCGGCTATTTATAGCCTAGGGAGCAGCCCGACATGACAAGGCATAAATGCCCTTCAATGATATGATTGTTAGGTGGGTAGATATTTTGGGACAACTGGCTTGTAGCACAACGACGGTCAGAAATTTGGCTATCAAATTCCTCAGGGCTATCACGTTAATCACTTGTAGGCAATCCGCACTGGCGAATTCCTAACTCCTCGGTCAGAACATATTCCTCAGAGACCAGAAGATCTTTGTCTCTATCACTGAAGAAATTGACTGAACTATACGAGATTTCCAATGGCTTCACTCGAAGGGATTGGTAGGTGTAGGATTTTGAGATGAGCATCACTTGGAAAGTTTTCCTTAGTTTTAGCTCACCCCCTTTAACAGTACGCTGTTTCCTATGACTCAATAAAGAGAAAAATGAAACTACGAAAACAAAAGTCTTCATGCTTCATAATCCTTGCATGAATGTCAAGCCTTGAGGATCACACCAATGTATTCACTTTCAAAGTCTTCAGAAATCTAAAGTCTTTAGTTGAAGACATTCATTTTTAGGGGTCGACCTTCTCTGTAAATACCAAACTCCTCATAGACTTATAGACCTGTTTACACTCACAAACACATTAGTCCCTTAACTTATAAGTCTTTAATACACCAAAATCACTAAGGGGCACTAGATGCACTTACAATCTCCCCCTTTTTTGGTGATTGATGACAATATAGGTTAAGTTTTCAACGGGGATAAACATATGATGTGTAAATACTAATATTGTGGAATTTGATTGCAAGATATAGAAGACCCCCCTGAAGATGTGCATATGTGAGGATTTTTCCTTGAAGAGCAAATGCACATTATAGAGTAGAATCATGGAGATCTCCCCCCCTACATCGTGTAATTCATACACACATTTAACATATGATATGAAGAATTTGAAATGCATGATGAAATATGGTGACTGAGGTAATTCTACGTGTGTGCATTAACATACATGAGGAAATAGCATGCAGAAAAACATAGTAAAGTATCAGACCACCATCAGACTTAAGTTTACAACTCGATCCAACAAATACTTCAGAAGAACGAGAGTTGTAACTTAGCAAAAAACGTCCATATATAGACCCGCTTGAAGACTAACTCAAATTTCTCTCCCTTTGTCATTGAATGACCAAAAGGAATGAAAAATGAGGACTATCGCCCCTGAAGAATATCACAAGGTTGATGGTGGAGCGCCAGCGTTGTTGGGGTCGTCCGTTGGAGTAGGGCCTGCCACAGTGTCATTCAAGTCTTCACGCTCATCAATCTCGTGTGATGAAGAATATGAACTGGCCACAAGCTGAGGAACTTTGACCTTCTTGAATTTCTTCAAAGGTGGTTGTGCCCAGTCAAAGTCCTGTTGAAATTCCATCTTCTTGAGATCTTCAGCACTGTAGAGGTTAGACAGAATGGCCCAGGTGCAATCAAAGACTTCATGCAGATAATAGTGATTCTTCTTCACAGTGTTTTGAGTGACAGTCATGTTCTGAAGAATAGCACCAAACTGATGCTTGACCCACTTGTGGTTGCAATCAACCTTCTGATGAAGATTGAGGAGAAGCTCACGATCAGTCATCACCCTGGGAGCAGTGGCTTGAGGATTTTTCTTTGAGGCATTTGCGGCAATGTCATGAGTGGTAGAGTCATCATTGGTGGAATACGAGGCAGCTTTGTGAAACTGTCCATCCAATGAACGGGTGCCTTCGTCAATAACAACATCCTTGCCCTTCTCATCAGCTGAGGAAATAGTCCATTTGAGGACTTCAATTGGGGGAAAGTAGCTGACATGATTTTGCAAATCAACCTTATAATGAATGGAAGACCTTGTTTTGATGAATCTCATGATCTAGGGAGTGTAAGGCTTCAATTCAAAAGGTGACAGAGCGACATTGGCCAAAGTCCTCATGAAGAAATCGTGGTAGTTGATGAGAATACCATGGATGATGTTGAAAAGCAAATTCTTCATGATACCAACAACTTCTTCATCAGAGTTGTGGCCCTTAATTGGACTGAGGATTTTGGTCAATATCCTGCATATGGTCCTTGGCACATAGAGCAGTTCCTTGACGAGGAATTGGGTCCTTGGAGCTTGGCCAGGCTTCAATGGCTTCATCAACACTTGCATCGGATGGTTTGATAGTTCAGGTTAATCATATATGCACCTTGCACCTTCAGTGGGAGGACTAACTGGAACAGCGTTAAGCAATTCAGAGGCCCGTGCTTTGTAGTGAGTATTGTCAGTTATCCACTCCAATACACATGAGTTGACGTCCTCAACATTGCCAATGATGTGCAATGTGGCATAGAACTGAAGAATGAGTTCTTCATTCCAGTCGTAGATGTCGGTGCAGAGGTTGAGCAGTCCAGCATCGTGAAGAACACTGAGGACTGGGGTGAAGCAGGGCAGTGACTCCATGTCCACATGAGGAATTTGCTCATGGTCAAAGATCTTGTCCTTGTCAAATAGCAGTGAAGAATAGAAATTCATTTGGCTTGCTGTCTAGAAGCGCTTGCGTCTGAGTCTTGCAGAGTCATATGGATTATAGTCCATGAAGAATATGTGCTCGACAAAGAAGTCATCAGGTTTGAACTTCTACTTCTTGGAGTGAGGATTCAGAGGCTTGGGTTGAAGATTTGCGGTGGTTGTCATCACAGCCTCTTGAATCACAGTCTCTTGAGCCACAGGTTGAGGAATTTCAGTGGGAATTTCTTCAGCAGCCTTGGCCTCCATCTCAACAGTAACATTTTCATCAAGGCTAGTGGCTGGAACTTCTTCAGGTATAGTGAGGAGAGATGCTTGGAGTTCTTCAGATCTCGTGTGAATTTCTTCAGTCTGAACTGGGGACTGAGGAATCTGTTGCAGAGGTGTAAACAATGGTGAATTGGGGTGGTGGCTTTCCCAGTAGTCATCATTCCGAATAGGAGTGGTGCACCCAATATCCATGTCTTCATCTTCCTCATCTAATTCATCAACGCCGGCCTCTTCAGTAGTGAACTGAGGCATGTGCGATGAAACCAGTGGGGTTGAAGGGATGTTATCCACTTGAATTTCTTCAGCCAACTGCTCTGATGAAGCAGCAGAAGACTCTTCTTCATTTGATTCATTGCGACTCACATATTCTTCACCAAAGGGAACAATCTCCTTTGATGGCATGCTTGACAGAGGAACAACATCTATAGGATTTACATAGGAGCTTGTCAAAGTCTTCGCCTTCTTTGGAGTGGAAGACTCTGAGGAAGCAGATGCTTTCCTTTTCTTAATAGATGCTTGTTCTGCAGCCTTGGTTTTCTTCACTTCTGATGCAGATGGAAGGTTGATGCTTGTAGTTGGTGCAGGAGGAGCAGAGGAAAATGGTTCAGTTTCTTCAGGCACAACTGATGCAATTGTCCTGGCTTGGCCAATCTCTTCAGGTGCTGTAGCAGATGCTTCAACAAGCCTGGTTTGTTCTTCAAGCGCAACACTAGAGGTTGCCCTGGCAGTTTCTTCGGTGGCTGGAATTTCTTCATCAACCCTGGTGCTTTCAGTTTCTTCAGCAGCCTGATTTTCATCAGTGGTGCTGGCATGCTCTTTAGTAGGTTGAGCAGATGCTTCACCTTGAGGAATTCTTGTTGCGCTAGGGCTGCAACATTGGAGGTGAATCATTTCGCCATCTTGACAAATCTGACTTTGGCTCCTAGCCAATCTGAGTTCTTTGATCTCAGCTTTCATGGCCACAAGTTCATCAGTCATCATTGTGACTACATGCTTCTTCAGAAAACACTCCTTCTTGTACTGAGCTTTCTTCAGCTGCCTGGCCTTCTCAAACTTCCATTTTTCTTCGCCTATGAAGGCGATCAGCATATGACTTTGGCTAGGTGTGAGATTGAAGTCAGGCATAGGAGTGTTGGGGTCTTTGTGCCAGAGATCAATGAAGTCCAGGATCAACTTGGGATCCAATAGAAGAGGCACATTTGTTCCTTTGGCTCTAGCGGCCCGTTGCTGTCTGTCTCTGATGATTTCTTCTAATCCTTCATCATCAGCCTTGTCTTCACTAGACTGAACCTGGAAGGTGACCTGCTTCTTGTGAGGACTGGGCCTTGTGCCTCATCCAGCAGTGGACTTAGTCTTCAACAAGGTTGGGCCAGTTGAGGTCTGAAGAGGAGCTGAGGAACTTGCAGAGGCTCCTGAAGTAATTGAGATACCAGTGGTCCTTTGGCACGAGGCGAGGTGTACAAGTGCTGAGGACTTTGCAGGAGCAGCTGAAGATTTTGCAGCAGAGGGGACTGGAGCTGCTTGAGGAATTTGCCGTGAGGGCTTTGAAGAGATGGGTCGTGAGGGCATTGCTGAGGAGCTTGGCGATGAGGGCATTGAAGCAAAGGCACTTGGCTTGTGTGCAGGCTTCTTGGGCATAGCCTTCTTAGGCTTGCTTGCAGAGGCCTCAGCAGCAGCAAATTCTTTGTTGAATTTCCTCACTGCTTCCTTGGCCACTTTGGCCAACTTGGCTTGCCTCTTGGCCCATTCATCAGGATAGTCCTCACCGCGCTTGAGGCTAGTGGGATCTGCAATTTGACCAGGTGCCAATGGAGGTCTTGGGAAAGGAGGGTGTAACGCGAATTTCTTCATGTATTTGGGAGTTACATATCTGTACTCCCTCCATTCCCATGCCCATCCCCTCTCAATCTTCTGTATGCGCACCTTGCGCTCATTCTTGGTTTCTTCAGCTGGTGTGCAGTACCCTGCATAGATGTCATCAGGGATCTCAAATGCTGTGTTGACTTCCAATCTCTTTCCTCCCTTCCGAGGTTTCTTGCCGTCAACCATTTTCTTCAGCTAAGGAATTTGAACAACATAGTTCTCTGAAGAGGTATGCAATCTGTCTTCGAGGAACGTTGCAAATGAGTTAAGTTTATGAGAACCTAGTGATTCAACAACAGACATGAGTACCTGTGAATAGAGTATAGGTGCGAAGAATTTGGAGAGGTCACATGCGTTCTCATAAGTTTTTCAAAAACAGAACAAGTTTGAGGAATTTGACCAAGAGTGCCTTGAGGAATTTCACTAAGCGGTCTTTGACTAAGGTTCCAGAGTTGTATAGATTGAAAAATCTAGACAATTGAGGAATCTTGAAGAAAAACATTGCTTAGAGAAATAGATCAAGAACATATACATATGAGGTGTTTAACTAGTGGGAAGTTGAGGAATAAACACCTTGTGAAGATTTTGTGAAAATCATCAGAATCAACAAGGGCAGTAAAAATAGTTTATCTACCCTTAATGAAGAACACGACGAACTGGGAAGTGTAGATGGGAAGTTCGTCCGTTCAGATCTTCCACACCCTAACTTGGCGGCGGAAGATAGCTACAGCGGCGGCAGAGTGAAGATTTCCACGGCCGGCGCGAGTACGACGGCGATGAGGTCGAGGCAGTTAAGCTCTTCCTCACCGGCGATAATGAGAGTAGCAGCGGTGCTAGGTCTAGAAGCTCGAGCAAGGGGAGTGATGTCGAGTGGGGTAAATGAAGTCTGAGGAGGGAGAGGGGTAAAAAACCGCTCGCCCGAAGAAATTGGATGAACATGCCCCTAACCCTTCTCATCCTAGCGACATGTGTCACCCACGTACAGTGAGGTGGAGATCGTGTGAGATCGTGGGTGAATAGAATAATCATATCGTGGGATGTGAATGTGGTAGCCTGGCTTATTAAGGATGATAGACTACTTATATCAATAAGTAATTCCTTCTTTTCCGGGATCCCATTCGGATAGAACTCCAAAGTTAAGCGTGCTCAGCTTGGAGTAGTTTCAGGATGGGTGACTGACTGGGAAGTTGCTCCCGGGTGCGCACGAGTGAGGACAAAGTGCATAGAAAAGACTAGTATTGATCTATGAGGCCAGTATAGATCCTGCCAGGAGTAACAACCACCGGCGGGTGTGTCCGGGGCGTTACAAGTTGGTATCAGAGATGACCCTCACGGTCACACGGATGTTTGCGGATAGGTGCACGGTCATGTTGTTCATGACGTTTGTGACCCGTCGTGGCACATGACATGGCACATGTACCGGACTGGATGCACAGACGTTTGTGCCAAGAGGGAACGTTCCTGTGGCCCGACGAGGATACTTGTAACGCCCCGGACACACCCGCCGGTGGTCGTTACTCCTTGCGGGATCTAGACTGGCCCCACAGATCAATACTAGTCTTTTCTGCGCACTTTGTCCTCACTCATGCGCACCGGGAGCAACTTCCCGGTCGGTCACCCATCCTGACACTACTCCAAGCTAAGCACGCTTAACTTTGGAGTTCTGTCTGAATGGGCTCCCGGAAAAGAAGGAATTCCTTATTGATATGAGTAGTCTATCATCCTTAATAATCCATGCTATCACATACACCCCCACTCAGAGGAACCGACGTCCTCGTCGGGCCACAAGAATGTTCCCTCTCGGCACATACGACTGTGCATCCAGTCCAGTACATGTACCATGTCGTGTGCCACGATGGGTCACAAACATCATGAACAACATGACCGCGCACGTGTCCGCAAATATCCATGTAACTGCGAGGGTCGGCTCTGATACCAACTTGTAATGCCCCGGACACACCCACCGGTGGTTGTTACTCCTGGCGAGATCTAGACTGGCCCCCACAGATCGATACTAGTCTTTTCTGCACACTTTGTCCTCACTCATGCGCACTCGGGAGCAACTTCCCGGTCGGTCACCCATCCTGACACTACTCCAAGCTGAGCACGCTTAACTTTGGAGTTCTGTCTGAATAGGCTCCCCGAAAAGAAGGAATTCCTTATTGATATGAGTAGTCTATCATCCTTAATAAGCCAGGCTATCATAGAGAACCGGTTTGAGCAGCAAAAGCCGAAAATTGAATATGAAAATTTTAATGTTTCACTCGCAAATTCTTCAGCTGACAAGGACACAGTGAAGATTTTGAACGGGTTTCAAATATAACACATATGAAGAATTTGTGAACAGACTGGGTTGAGTTTAGCTTAGTGGGGGAAGGGTTCGATCACATTCACTTAGCAGAAAAGTCAACTTGAAGATTTAGCAATAAGTGAATGTTGTAGAGGACTGAAAACTCAATATATATATATATAGCCAAAGAAGAACACAAACGGAAAAAGTGAAGACTATGCAAAGTTGAAGAATTTGAACGACTAAGGAATTTCACAATGAAGAAATACTCAAATTGAAGATTTTCAACTTCTGTTGGTGACGAGACCCATTGTGACGCTCGGGAAATTATGCTACAGTAGTTCCCTATTAATGATTCCACGTCACCACGATTACTGTTGTTAAACTCGTGTTGATTCGAAACAGGTCCAAATTCAAATTCAAAGTCATGGCAAACAATAAAAGTTTTCAAACAGTAAAACAAAAATGTTGGTGATGGCCCATAAAATTCCTAAGTAATTATCATGTTGAAACCAACCTCGTTTGAGTTCCCAAATTGCCCCTGGTAATTAATTAAGAGGATCAACATCAAAATATTTGACCTTTTGAATTTCTAAAAATATTTAAACATTTTCAAATGCTCTGAAACTTTTTGTGCAACACCCCAATATTACGCTAGATTTATGTGCAAGTTTTCACATTTAACAAACATCAAATATTAGCAAAACAAAATACAAAACAGAGAAGAAATTACAAAACAAAAAAGTAATAATAAAACGAAAGTAATAGCCGGGGTATTGTGCCCTTGGCCCATCACCTCTACTGCTCCTGGCCCAGCCCACTATCACCTCGTCCTTGACCTGATGTTCACATGGACGCGTTGGACGCACACACAGCGTCCATGGCGTGGATCCTCAACACGTCGAGCATCCGACCGACCTCGGCGTGGATAAGGGTACCACCGGCCGCCTCGTCCCCTCCCACAAACCCTAACCCCACTCACTTTCCCCCTCGCTTTGATTTCTTCTTCCCTTGCGAGGAACCGAGCCGCCGTTGCCATGGGTTCCCTTGCCCGCGCGGTCACCGTCGTTGCCATCGCCTGAGGACTTGTCCACCTTGACCGTCTGCGTCGCCTACGTCGTCTACGAGACCGGATCACACCTGCATCGACACCACCCCCAGATTGGTCGTCGTCTTCCCCGTCGACCGCCGCACAACCTCGTCATCAATTTGTCATCCCCAAGGCATCCTCTACCTCTTGAGCACTGCGTTGGTTTTCCCTTGAAGAGGAAAGGGTGATGCAGCAAAGTAGCGTAAGTATTTCCCTCTGTTTTTGAGAACCAAGGTATCAATCCAGTAGGAAGCCACATGCAAGTCCCTCGTATCTACATAAACAAATAAGAACCTCGCAACCAACGCGATAAAGGGGTTGTCAATCCCTTCACGGTCACTTACGAGAGTGAGATCTGATAGAGATGATAAGATAATATTTTTGGTATTTTTATGATAAAGAGTAAAAGTAAAGATTGCAAAATAAAAGGTAATAGAAATATCTTGTTGATGGAAGATTAATATAATGGAGAATAGACCCGGGGGCCATAGGTTTCACCAGTGTCTTCTCTCAAGATAGCATAAGTATTACGGTGGGTGAACGAATTACTGTCGAGCAATTGATAGAAAAGCGAATAATTATGAGAATATCTAGGCATGATCATGTATATAGGCATCATGTCCGTGACAAGTAGACTGACTCCTACCTTCATCTACTACTATTACTCCACACATCAACCGCTATCCATCATGCATCCAGAGTATTAAGTTCATAAGAAGAGAGTAACACATTAGGCAAGATGACATGATCTAGAGGGATAAATTCAAGCAATATGATATAAACCCCATCTTTTTATCCTCGATGGCAACAATACAATATGTGTCGTTTCCCTTTCTGTCACTGGAATCGAGCACCGCAAGATTGAACCCAAAGCTAAGCACTTCTCCCATTGCAAGAAAGATCAATCTAGTAGGCCAAACCGAACTGATAATTCGAAGAGACTTGCAAAGATAACCAATCATGCATAAAAGATTTCAGAGAAGAATCAAATATTGTTCATAGATAGACTTGATCATAAACCCACAATTCATCGGATCTCGACAAATACACCCCAAAAAGAGTTACATTGAATAGATCTCCAAGAAGATCGATGAGAACTTTGTATTGAGATTCAAAGAGAGAGAAGAAGCCATCTAGCTAATAACTATGGACCCAAAGGTCTGAAGTAAACTACTCACACATCACCGGAGAGGCCATGGAGTTGATGTAGAGGCCCTCCATGATCGATGCCCCCTACGGCGGAGCTCCGGAAAAGGCCCCAAGATGGGATCTCTTGGGTACAAAAGGTTGCAGCGGTGGAAATAGGGTTTCGTGGTGCTCATGGATGTTTTTGGGGTATATAAATATATATAGGAGGAAGAAGTAGGTCGGTTGAGCCACGAGGGGGCCATGAGGGGGGAGGGTGCGCCCAGGGGGTAGGTGCTCCCCTTGCCTTGTGGACTCCTTGTTTGTTTCTTGACGTCCACTCCAAGTCCTCTGGATCACGTTTGTTCCAAAAATAGCTCTCCCAAAGGTTTCATTCCATTTGGATTCCATTCGATATTCCTTTTCTGCGAAACACTGAAATAGGCAAAAAACAACAATTTGCACTGGGCCTTGGGTTAGTAGGTTAGTCCCAAAAATAATATAAAAGTGTAAAATAAAGCCCATCAACATCTAAAACAAATAATATAATATCATGGAACAATCAAAAATTATAGATACGTTGGAGACGTATCAAGCATCCCCAAACTTAATTCCTGCTCGTCCTCGAGTATGTAAATGATAAAAAACAGAATTTTTGATGTGGAATGCTACCTAACATAATTCTAAGTGTAATTCTCTTTATTGTGGCATGAATATTCAGATCCAAGAGATTCAAGACAAAAGTCTAATATTGACATAGAAATAATAATACTTCAAGCATACTAACTAAGCAATTATGTCTTCTCAAAATAACATGACCAAAGAAAGTTATCCCTACAAAATCATATAGTCTGGCTATGCTCTATCTTCACCACACAAAGTATTTAAATCATGCACAACCCCGATGAAAAGCCAAGCAATTGTTTCATACTTTTGATGTTCTCATACTTTTTCAATCTTCACGCAATACATGAGCATGAGCCATGGACATAGCACTATATGTGGAATAGAATGGTGGTCATGGAGAAGACAAAAAGGAGAATATAATCTCACATCAACTAGGCGTATCAATGGGATATGGAGATGCCCATCAATAGATATCAATGTGAGTGAGTAGGGATTACCATGCAACGGATGCACTAGAGCTATAAGTGTATGAAAGCTCAAAAAGAAACTAAGTGGGTGTGCGTCCAACTTGCTCGCTCACGAAGACCTAGGGCATTTTGAGGAAGCCCATCATTGGAATATACAAGACAAGTTCTATAATGTAAAATTCCCACTAGTATATGAAAGTGATAACATAAGAGACTCTCTATCATGAAGATCATGGTGCTACTTTGAAGCACAAGTGTGGAAAAAGGATAGTAACATTGTCCCTTCTCTCTTTTTCTCTCTTCTTTTATTTGGGCCTTCTTCTCTTTTTTTTGGCCTCTTTTTTTTCGTCCAGAGTCTCATCTCGACTTGTGGGGGAATCATAGTCTCCACCATCATTTCCTCACTTGGGACAATGCTCTAATAATGATGATCATCACACTTTATTTACTTACAACTGAAGAATTACAACTCAATTCTTAGAACAAAATATGACTCTATGTGAATGCCTCCGGCGGTGTACCGAGATATGCAATGACTCATGAGTGACATGTATGAAAGAATTATGAACGGTGGCTTTGCCACAAATACGATGTCAACTACATGATCATGCAAAGCAGTATGACAATGATGAAGCGTGTCATAAACGGAACGGTGGAAAGTTGCATGGCAATATATCTCGGAATGGCTATGGAAATGCCATAATAGGTAGGTATGGTGGCTGTTTTGAGGAAGGTATATGGTGGGTTTATGGTACCGACGAAAATTGCGCGGTACTAGAGAGGCTAGCAATGGTGGAAGGGTGAGAGTGCATATAATCCATGGACTCAACATTAGCCATAAAGAACTCACATACTTATTGCAAACATTTATTAGTTATCGAAACAAAGTACTACGTGCATGCTCCTAGGGGGATAGCTAGATTGGTAGGAAAAGACCATCGCTCGTCCCTGACCGCCACTCAGAAGGAAGACAATCAATAAATAAATCATGCTCCGACTTCATCACATAACGGTTCACCATACGTGCATGCTACGGGAATCACAAACTTTAGAACAAGTATTTCTCAAATTCACAACTACTCAACTAGCATGACTCTAATATCACCATCTCCATATCTCAAGACAATCATCAAGTATCAAACTTCTCATAGTATTCAATGCACTTTTTATGATAGTTTTTATTATACCGATCTTGGATGCCTACCATATTAGGACTAAATTCATAACCAAGGCAAAATACCATGCTGCTCTAAAGGACTCCCAAAATAATATAAGTGAAGCATGAGAGATCAATAATTTCTATAAAATTAAACCACCGCCGTGCTCTAAAAGATATAAGCGAAGCACGAGCGAAATTATCTAGCTCAAAAGATATAAGTGAAGCACATAGAGTATTCTAATAAATTTCAATTCATGTGTCTCTCTCCCAAAAGGTGTGTACAGCAAGGATGATTGTGGTAAACCAAAAATCAAAGACTCAAATCATACAAGACGCCCCATGCAAAACACATATCATGTGGTGAATAAAAATATAGCTCCGAGTAAATTACCGATGGACGAAGACGAAAGAGGGGATGCCTTCCGGGGCATCCCCAAGCTTAGGCTTTTGGTTGTCCTTGGATTTTACCTTGGGGTGCCTTGGGCATCCCCAATCTTAGTCTCTTGCCACTCCTTGTTCTATAATCCATCAAATCTTTACCCAAAACTTGAAAACTTAAGAACACAAAACTTAAAAGAGAATCTCATGAGCTCCGTTAGTAAAAGATAACAAACCAGCACTTCAAGGTACTGTAATGAACTCATTCTTTATTTATATTTTTGTTAAACCTACTGTATTCCAACTTCTCTATGGTTCATAAACTCAAATACTAGCCATAGATTCATCAAAATAAGCAAACAACACACGAAAAACAGAATCTGTCAAAAACAGAACAGTCTGTAGTAATCTGTAGGTTTCGAATACTTCTGGAACCCCAAAAATTCTAAAATAAATTGATGGATGTGATGAATTTATCTATTAATCATATTCAAAAAGAATTAACTAAATAACACTCTGCAGTAAAAAATGGAAGCAAATCTCGTGAGCGCTAAAGTTTCTATTTTTTACAGCAAGATCGCAAAGACTTTCCCCAAGTCTTCCCAAAGGTTCTACTTGGCACAAACACTAATTAAAAGCATAAAACCACATCTAAACAGAGGATAGATGAATTATTTATTACTAAGCAGAATCAAAAAGCAAGAAACAAAAATAAAATTGGGTTGCCTCCCAACAAGCGCTATCGTTTAACGCCCCTAGCTAGGCATAAAAGCAAGGATAGATCTAGGTATTATCATCATTGGTATGCAATTATTCAATAGAACACTTATAACCCTTAGGAGTTTCCTTCTTTCTATTAATGATTAAACTCCTCGGCAAGAAATCAAGAAAATCATTTGTAGCAAAAGGTTCCTTAATGATAGCGAGAAAGTTGGGGTGAACACTTATGGATTTGAGATCCGCATTTTCCTTACTAGAAGTTTCACCCTTATTTTTAGGAATGCCCATTAGGTTGGAAACTTTGGTAGGAGGATTTGAAGTATTCCTTACGGCAGAAAAAGCGGACCCCAAGTTGGTGATAATACCCTCAAGTTTATCAATTCTAGTGGAATCTTGGTCTATTCTTTCATTAACTACGGGTTCTTTTTCTTTAAAACTTTTTAGAGTAACTCCTACCTTATATCCATATTGGGTAATTTGGTTGTGGATCTTTTTATTCAAATTCTCAATAAATTCTACAATGGCAATTTTATTTTCAATAATATCAAGCATTTGCATAACATGTTCCAAAGTTAACATAGTTCCATTAACCAAGAGAGGTGGTGTGCCATACAAATCTATTATAGCATTATAAGAATCAAAAGTGTGGTTACCCAAGAAATTTCCTCCGGTAATGGTATCAAGAATATATCTATTCCAAGGGATGATGCCCACATAAAAATTGCGAAGAAGAACGGAAGTAGATTGCTTCCTAGTAGATCTATTTTGCACATTGCAGATTCTGTACCAAGCATCTTTTAGATTTTCTCCCTCCCTTTGTTTAAAATTAAGGACCTCATTCTCGGGAGACAAAGGAGTAGATAAAGGACTAGCCATAATGACGAAGCAAGTGAAATAAAAAGCAAACAGAAAAAGAGGGCGAATAAAACGGCAAGGGTGAAGTGGGGGAGAGGAAAACGAGAGGCAAATGGCAAATAATGTAATGCGAGGGATAAGAGTTTGTGATGGGTACTTGGTATGTCTTGACTTATGCGTAGACTCCCCGGCAACGGCGCCAGAAATCCTTCTTGCTACCTCTTGAGCACTGCGTTGGTTTTCCCTCGAAGAGGAAAAGGTGATGCAGCAAAGTAGCGTAAGTATTTCCCTCAGTTTTCGAGAACCAAGGTATCAATCCAGTAGGAGGCCACACGCAAGTCCCTCATACCTACACAAACAAATAAGAACCTCCCAACCAACGCGATAAAGGGGTTGTCAATCCCTTCATGGTCACTTACGAGAGTGAGATCTGATAGAGATGATAATATAATATTTTTGGTATTTTTATGATAAAGAGTAAAAGTAAAGATTGAAAAATAAAAGGTAATAGAAATAGCTTGTTGATGGAAGATTAATATAATGGAGAATAGACCCGGGGGCCAAAGGTTTCACTAGTGGCTTCTCTCAAGATAGCATAAGTATTACAGTGGGTGAATGAATTACTCTCGAGCAATTGATAGAAAAGTGAATAATTATGAGAATATCTAGGCATGATCATGTATATAGGCATCACGTCCGTGACATTACTCCACACATCGACTGCTATCCAGAATGCATCTAGAGTATTAAGTTCATAAGAACAAAGTAACACATTAGGCAAGATGACATGATGTAGAGGGATAAACTCATGCAATATGATATAAACCCCATCTTTTTATCCTCGATGGCAACAATACAATACGTGTCGTTTCCCTTTCTGTCACTGGGATCGAGCACCGCAAGATTGAACCCAAAGCTAAGCACTTCTCCCATCGCAAGATAGATCAATCTAGTAGGCCAAACCAAACTGATAATTTGAAGAGACTTGCAAAGATAACCAATCATGCATAAAAGATTTCAGAGAAGAATCAAATATTGTTCATAGATAGACTTGATCATAAACCCACAATTCATCGGATCTCGACAGACACACTGCAAAAAGAGTTACATCAAATAGATCTCCAAGAAGATCGATGAGAACTTTGTATTGAGATTCAAAGAGAGAGAAGAAGCCATCTAGCTAATAACTATGGACCCGAAGGTCTGAAGTAAACTACTCAGACATCACCGGAGAGGCCATGGAGTTGATGTAGAGGCCCTCCGTGATTGATGCCCCCTCCGGCGGAGCTTCGGAAAAGGCCTCAAAATGGGATCTCTTGGGTACAGAAGGTTGCGGTGGTGGAAATAGGGTTTCGTGGTGCTCCTGGATGTTTTTGGGGTATATGAATATATATATAGGAGGAAGAAGTAGGTCAGTTGAGCCACGAGGGGCCCACGAGGGGGAGGGCGCGCCCAGGGGGTAGGCGCGCCCCCTGCCTCGTGGACTCCTTGTTTGTTTCTTGCCGTCCACTCCAAGTCCTATGGATCACGTTTGTTCCAAAAATAGCTCTCCCGAAGGTTTCATTCCGTTTGGATTCCATTCGATATTCCTTTTCTGCGAAACACTAAAATAGGCAAAAAAACAACAATTTGCACTAGGCCTTGGGTTAGTAGGTTAGTCCCAAAAATAATAAAAGTGTGAAATAAAGCCCATTAACATCGAAAACAGATAATATAATAGCATGGAACAATAAAAAAATTATAGATACGTTGGAGACGTATCACATCCCTGAGCCCACTGACTTGCCCTACAGCCCCGATGTGAGCTCCTCTCTTGATCCCCGCCTTTTCCCCGTGCTCATACGCGTCGCTAGCCCCGATTTCGATCGCTAGCCGCTGCCCTCTGTTGCCATCGCCGTCCCCGAGCTCGTCCATGGCCGCGCCGTGATGCGCACGTCCTGCTCACTGCTGCGAGCCCGTAGTCCCGGTGTTGAGCTGCGCCCGGCGTACGCGTAGCCGCACCCTGGCCTCACCATTGTCGTCGCGGCAGCTCATCGCTATCGTCCTGTACCTCGCGCTCTCCTCTCCTACTTGACCGTGCCCCGGCAACCGCGCGCCGCGCCCACTGGCCGCGCTAGGCTTGCCCGCTCGACCCTGCGAGTTGCTTCCCCGCCGCTGCCCTGGCACCGCTCACGCCCGCCTGCTGCCATGCCTGCTGCTGCCGGCCGCCTGCGACCGTGCTCACCATAGCCCTACGCCGGCCGTGTCCGCCATGTCCAGCCAGCGCTCGTGCGGCCCCGCGCTCGCCCGCTCGTGCGTGGCCGCGCCCGTGCCCTTCCTCCTGCAGCCTCTACTGCCACACGCGCACCTGCTCGCCCCTGCTGCCGCGCCACGCCCACTTGTTGCCCGCCTGCGCTTGCGGCCACTGCGATTCACTAATCTGCTGCCGCTGCTACAGTAACTAGATGTTACTGTAGCGCTGGCTAGCTTATGATATTTCTACTCTATTAGCCCTCTGGATGGCAACAAAACTGTGGTCAAACAAAGTCTAACTTAGCTGGAATTAATTTGTTTAGGTAGTACACCTGACAAGGCTCATATGTTTCCATTGGACCAAATTCATTAGATGCATAGATTAAATCCTATGAAAATCACAAAGTTCAATGTTCCGTTAACAGAAAAACTGGAAATAGCCTTATTTTCATAGCTACTTTAGAGCAGTTGATGATCAAGCAAATGAACTCTAATATGGACGAATGTGATACTAACATGTAGTTCACATAAAATGCTCAATGTTGATATAAGACACTAACCCATTGCATGAACAAAACAATAGCTATAGCCTCCGGAAAACATCTAAGTGATGTTTAAAACTGTCGAATTCTCAGACTTGGCAAAATTTCAGAGAATTTCAGAAAATGCCTAAAACTTTTAAAATCATATAAATTAATCCGTAGGTCAGATGAAAAAGTTTTCTACATGAAAATTGCTCAGAACAACGAGACGAATCCGGATACATTTCTCGTTCGCCCGCCAGACATACCTAGCATAGCGAAGACGCAACTTTCCCCTCCGATTCATCTGTCCAAAAATGTGAAACACCAGGGATACTTTCCCGGATGTTTTCCCTCCTTCGCCGGTATCACCTCCTACTGCATTAGGGTACACCTGGCACCGTTACTTGTCATGTCATGCATCGATATGCATCTGTATGCATTATATTTATTATTTCTTCCCCCTCTTCTCTCGTTAGACACCGAGACCGACGCCACTGCTACCCTGTACGACTACGGTGTTGATGACCCCTCCTTCTTGCCAGAGCAACCAGGCAAGCCCCCCCTTGATCAACCCGATATCGCATATTCTTCTCTCTACTACTTGCATTAGAGTAGTGTAGCATGTTACTGCTTTCAGTTAATCCTATTCTGCCGCATAACCTGTCATTGTTGCTACAGTTGTTACCCTTACCTGCAATCCTAAATGCTTAGCATAGGATGCTAGTATTCTATCAGTGGCCCTACATTCTTGTACGTCTGCTATGCTATATTATCGGGCCATGGTCACTTCGGGAGGTGATCACGGCTTTAGACATGCTACACTTATACATGATACATGGTGGTGACTAAAGTCGGTTCGGCTCGTAGAGTACCCACAAGTGATTCCGATGTGGGGGCTGAAAGGACAGGTGGTTCCATCCCGGTAGTGGTGGATCTAGGTTCCTGACGGGCCTCGACTATTACTTTATGGCGGAGCGACAGGGCTGGTTGAGACCACCTAGGTCAGAGGTGGACCTGGCCCTGGTCGGCGTCCGCGGTTACTTCAAAATAACACGCTTAATGAGATCTTGGTATTTGATCTGAGTCTGGCCACTGGCCTATATGCACTAACCAACTACACGGGAACAGTTATGGGCACTCGACGTCGTGGTATCAGCCGAAGACTTCTCGATGTCAGCGACTGAGCTACGCGCGCCGGGTTGGACCGTGTAACACAACTTCCTTTGTAATGGAGGTTGCTAGTTCTGCTCACCGGCCGCGTACGCAACGTGCAGGTGTGCAATGGACGATGGGCCCAGACCCCTGCGCACATAGGATTTAGACCGGCATGCTGACCTATCTGTTGTGCCTAGGTAGGGCTGCGACGTGTTGATCTTTCGAGGCCAGACATGACCTAGGAAAGTGTGTCCAGCCAGAGGGATCGAGCGTGTTGGGTAATGTGGTGCACCCCTATAGGGAAGTTTATCTATTTGAATAGCTATGTCCCTCGGTAAAAGGATGACCCGGAGTTGTACCTTGACCTTATGACAACTAGAACCGGATACTTAATAAAACACACCCTTTCAAGTGGCAGATACAACCCGTTGATCGCTCTCTAACAGGGCGACGAGGAGAGGATTGCTGGGTAGGATTATGCTATACGCTGATACTTGGTTAACTTACCAGCTACTCTCTTCTATATGCTTCAAGATGGTGGCTTCCAGAAGCGTAGACTTCGATAGGACTAGATTTCCCCCCTCCTATTCTGGCATTCTACAGTTTAGTCCATAGATACTACCCATTTCATCGATACCAATGCATATGTAGTGTAGATCCTTGCTTGCGAGTACTTTGGATGAGTACTCATGGTTGCTTTGCTATTTATTTTTCCCCTTTTCCCGATTATTGCGATCATATGATGGAGTCCAGGAGCCAGAGGATCCCGAGGATGTTTCTACATGGATTTCGGCTTCGAGGAGTAGTCAGGAGGTCCCGGCAGGAGGCCTTGCCTTTTCGATCATTGCTACTTTTGTGCTAGCCTTCTTAAGGCAATCTTGTTTAACTTATGTCTGTACTTAGATATTATTGCTTCTGTTGACTCTTGTGTCTTCAAGCCTTCGAGGTCCCTGGCTTGTAATATAAAGCTTTGTATTATTTTATTTGTGTCTAGAGTTGTGTTGTGATATCTTCCCGTGAGTCCCTAATCTTGGTCGTACACATTTGTGTGTATGATTAGTGTACGGTCAAATCGGGGGCGTAACGCCCACTGTATAAGAATGATGATTTCAGACGTTGCATACAATTGTCGTGGGGCTCTGAGAATCAAATTCTTTGTTAATTTCTTCACATTTAGAGGATTAGTCTTCATTCATTGAACAAAAACGTTACTTCGTGTGTTGCACATATAAGTCATCAAATTTGCGTAAGTGTTAGGATGTGTGTCCTTTTCAAAGAACATTTGAAGATTCTAAGATATTCAGCTCACACTGCAACTTGCTAGATCTCTTCTCATCCAAGGGCTTTGTGAAGATATCGGCTAGCTGTTCTTCAGTCTTCACGTGCTTGATAGAGATGTTGCCCTTCAACACATGATCACGAAGAATATGATGACGAATCTGGATGTGCTTTCGTCTTCGAGTGCTGAACTGGATTATGAGCAATCTTGATGGCACTCTCATTGTCACAGTAGAGTGGCACATTCTTCACATTCATGCCTTAGTCCTTGAGGTTTTGCTTCATCCATAGCAATTGAGCACAACACGAACCAACAACAATGTACTCAGCTTCAGCAGTAGAGAGTGATATGCAATTCTGCTTCTTTGAGGACCAACATACTAAGGATCGTCCAAGGAAATGGCATGTGCCTGATGTTGACTTGTGGTCCGCACAATCATGAGCATAGTTAGAGTCAGAATGTCCAATGAGACCAAAAGCCGAGCCCTTGGGATACCATAATCCAAGTGTTGGTGTGTTAGCTAGATATCAAAGAATATGCTTCGCAGTCTTATGGTGTGATTCCTTCGGTGTAGCTTGAAAATGGGCACACATGCAAACATTAAGCATAATATCTAGCCTAGATGCACATAGATACAATAAATAACCAATCATGGAGCGGTATACCTTTTGATTGAAGTCTATACCATTTTCATCAGTGCATAGATGGTCATTTGTGGGCATAGGGATTTTGACGCCTTTGCAATCTTGCATGCCGAATTTCCTTAACACATCCTTGAGGTATTTCTCCTGAGATATGAAGATGTCGTTGCGTTGTTGACGAATTTGAAGACCTAAGAAGAATCTCAATTCTCCCATCATAGACATTTGATATTACTCACTCATCATATAGGCAAATTCGTCAGTGTAACGTTGGTTAGTACAACCAAAGATAATATCATCAACATAGATTTGGCACACGAATAATTCATCATCATAGGTTTTGGTGAAAAGAGTTGGGTCAAGTGAACCGGGTGTGAAGCCTTTCTTCATGAGGAATTCCTTCAAAGTATCATACCATGCCTGAGGGGCCTGCTTGAGGCCATAGAGGGCCTTGTTGAGTCTGAAGACTTTGTCAGTATACTTTGGATCTTCAAAACCTAGGGGTTGAGCAACATATACTTCTTCCTCAAGCTTACCATTGAGGAATGCACTTTTCACATCCATTTGACATAAGATGATATTATGATGGTTAGGATAAGCAAGCAATATGAGAATAGCCTCAAGTCTAGCAACAGGTGCAAAAGTTTCATCGAAATCAATTCCTTCAACCTGTGTGTAGCCTTGAGCTACAAGCCGTGCCTTATTCGTCACCACAAGGCCATTTTCATCTTGCTTGTTGCGGTAGATCCATTTGGTGCCGATGATATTGTGCTTGTGTGGGTCTGGTCGCTTAACAAGTTCCCAGACATTGTTGAGCTTGAATTGATGTAATTCCTCTTTCATTGCTTGAATCCACTCAGGCTCCAGAAATGCCTCATCTACTTTGGTGGGCTCTATGATAGAACCAAAAGCAAAGTGCCCACAAAAGTTAGACAAATGTGAAGCTTTTGAGCGTGTGAGAGGACCTGGTGCTTTAATGTCATTGATGATTCTCTCAATCTGCACTTCATTAGCAATGTGAGGATGAGTGGGTTGACGACATTGAGGGGGCTCAGCATTTTCTTCAGAGCCATTTTCTTCAGGTGCATCAGCATGATGTTCTTCATGTTCTGGAATGACTTCTTCTGCAGATTCTTCGGTAGGAATGACATCCTCTGTAGCCTTCAACTTAATGGATTCCTCAGGTGATATTTCATCTAGCACAGGAGGTAGGTGCTCTCTTTGCGAGCCATTAGTTTCATGGAACCGCACATCTACAGTTTCAACAACCATGTGGTGATAGGTGTTGAAGCCTCTGTAGGTGTGCGAGTCCTTTCCGTAACCAAGCATAAAACCTGCATGTGCTTTTGGTGCAAATTTAGAATTGTGATGAGGATCTCTAACCCAACATTTAGCACCCAAGACTTCGAAATAACTCACATTGGGTTTCTTATCAGTGAGGAGTTCATATGAGGTCTTTCTGAAGAATTTGTGAAGATATACCCTGTTGATGATGTGGCACACAATATCAATTCCCTCAGGCCAGAAGCGAGGAGGCGTCTTGTATTCATCAAGCATAGTGCAAGCCATCTCAACAAGAGTCCTGTTCTTGCGCTCCATGATGCCACTCTGCTGAGGAGTATAAGGAGCAGATAACTCATGAGTAATACCAAGTTCATCAAGACAGTCATCAAGACCAGTATTCTTGAACTTGGTCCCATTGTCACTTCTGATGTGCTTGATCTTCACACCAAAGTTGGTTGAAGCCCTCGAGGAAAATTGTTTGAAGACTTCCTGCAATTCAGTTTTGTAAGTGATGATATGCACCCATGTGTAGTGAGAATAGTCATCAACAATGACAAAGCCATATAAAGATGCAGCATTAGTAAATGTGGCATAATGAGTAGGGCCAAAGAGATCCATGTGAAGCAATTCAAATGGACGAGTGGTAGTCATGATGGTATTTGAGGGATGCTTGGCCTTGGTCATCTTTCCAGCTTCACAAGCTCCACACAGATGATCCTTGAGGAATTTGACACCCTCGATGCTAATGACATGCTTGTTCTTCGCGAGCGTGTGCAAGCTCCTCATGCCAGCATGACCAAGTCGTCGATGCCATAGCCAGCCTTCTGAAGCTTTTGCAAGTAGACATGTAGCAGGTTGTGGCCCTGTAGAGAAATCAACAATATACAAATCTCCTCTCCTAAAGCCTTCGAAGACTTTGGAATTGTCAGCTTCCATGATCACAACACAATGATACTTGCCGAAGACAACAACCATATCAAGATCACAAAGCATTGAGACGGACATGTGGTTGAAGCCTAAGGACTCGACAAGCATGACTTTGTCCATGTGTCGATCCTTTGAGATCGCAACCTTACCTAGACCCAATACCCTGCTTTTGCCTTTGTCAGTGTAGGTGATATGTTTCAGATGCTATGGAGATAAAGCAGAGCCCATCAATAAGTTCCTATCACCAGTCATGTGATTTGTACATCCACTGTCAAGGACCCACTTAGTGGCTTTGGGTTGATCATCCTGCAGATTAATTAGTGCATCTTATGAACTCATATACTTCAATAGTGAAGAATGTGACATCAAAGTCATCAGATCAATTTCATCAAGCAATAGAACAAATATAGTAGTATGAGGACGTGAGAAATGAAATTCATTTCTTCATGATTAGTGTGCGTCCTTTCAAGCATATTCAGGTCTCCGGAAAATTCTTCAGACATTTATGTCCATCTAGAGGCCTGACCCTGCATAAGAGATTAGTTCTTTTTCTTCACCACCCACATCTGGAGGCATGGCAAAGGGTTCATCATTTTGCGAGCTCCATAAGATAAAGGTGGCATAGAAGCCAGTCCACTTCGTTTCACAGAAGAGGGTTTAGGATAAGCATATGAATAAGCAGAGAAATTATTCGAGGACTTATGAACATAATGATTTGAAGAATAATGCACATATTCATAATCCTTAGATCTTTCCTATGAAATAGAAGTGTTAGCACGATGATGTTCATATGAGGAATTTTTTCCTCGTGAGGAATTTGATCCATATGAGGACTTGGATCCATATGAAGACTTTGGTCCATATGAAGAATTTGATCCGGGGTTCCTATTCTTCACAGGTGGTGTCATGATGACATTCACCTGAAGACTTTCACGGCATCTTTTGGGAACCTAGATTTTCTTCATAGGGGGGCCGTTCCTGCAGTTAGTGCCAACATATCTAGCAAATACTTCACCATTATGATTTTTGAAAAGTTTATAGTTGGAGTCAAATGACTCATCAAAAGAATATGAATATTTACATGTAAAGCTAGATAACGTAGATGGATCCACTAAAGGTCCCTTCGTAGCAACCCATGAGGTTTTGGGATACTGCTCAGGTTTCCAGTAGGTCCCATCAGCATTGAGTTTCCTCTCAAAGGCAATACCCTCTTTCCTAGGGTTCCTGTTGAGGATCTGCTTTTTAAGCACATCACAAAGAGCCTGATGCTCTCGAGGCTTTTGTACATGCCTGTCATGTACAATTTCCTTCAGCCCTGCGTGGTCAGTGATACAAGCAGCATCCTTAGATGAGGAATTTGTGATAGCAGAGACAATTGAATAATTTGCAGCAATAGAAGCATTTGAACTTTCAGGTGAAGAATTAGCAGATTCACGTTCAATGCATTTCAAACATGGTGGAATGAATTCAACCTAAGTAGAACTAATCTGTTGAGCAAGCAATGAATCGTGTTCCTTCTGAAGATCTTCATAACTCACCCTTAGTTGCTTAAGATCTTGCTTTCTTTGAAGAAATTCATAAGAAAGCTTCTCATGATCAGATAAGAGAGTGTTATGATGACTTTGAAGGTTGTCAAACTTAGTCTGAAGTCTCTGAAGATTTTTAGTCAAAGTTTTAGTATGATCCATTTCTTCACCCAACATATCATCGCTCTCATCTAGCATGTTTTGAACTTTTTCCAAAGCTCTTTGTGGTTTAGTGGCAAGGGAGGCAAGTTTGGTATAGCTGGGTCCAAATTCATCACCAGATTCATCATCACTAGACTCAGATGGGTAGCATTCAGTTACCTTGCCACCTTTTGCATAAGACATGGTGCAGAGGATGATGATTCCGGATCGGAAGTCATAGCCTTGTGTGATTCCTTGAAATCCTCAAACCAGGGATCATGACGAGTTCGATGACCTTCATAGACCTCAGAGAGTCGGCCCCTGATGAGCTTCGCATGGCTGAGATGCATAATGTTCCTGAACTTATTTTGAGACAAACAGGAGAAGATGTTGTCCTTCGACGTGAGGTTAAGTAGAGTGTAGTTGCGAATATCATCAGCCTCCGCCATCTTGCATAGATCGGTAAGACCAATCTCAGTGACGGTCCACAGTTTATTGTTCATCGCCATGAGGCGCTTCTTCATCATGGCCTTCCACCTGGGATAATCATGACCATCAAAGATGGGGCATGTCACTGTCTTCATTCCTGCGGTCGACATAACTAAAACTCCAGGCGGTTAAACCCAAATCACACAGAACAAGGGAGTATCTTGCTCTGATACCAACTAAAAGTGCGTTATATCTACTAGAGGGGGGTGAATAGGCGATTTTTACAAATTCATCACTGAGGAATTTCAGGGTGAGGAAATTCCTAAGCAACAAACTACTTAGCAGCGGAATAAGTACATAGATGCAAGCATAACAGGGTAGTAGCACAGTCATCATGATGAAATGACAACAAGCACAGAGTACAGGTAGCATAAACATAGGATAAGCAAGTTGAAGACAAACTGACTAAAGAAATAGGATTGAGGAAATTGAGAAAGTCTTCAGTCAAAGTCTTCAAATAGTAAAAATCAAGTACTTCTACACAGAATTGAGGAAATGAAAGAGTTGAGGAAATAGAACCAGTAGCTTGGTGAAGACGATGATTTGGTAGACCAGTTCCAACTGCTGTCACAGTCGTACGCCTGGTTGGAGCAGCTAGGTATTTAAACCTGAGGACACACAGTCCCGGACACACAGTCCTCACCGTATTCTCCTTGAGCTAAGGTCACACAGACCTCACCCAATCACTCGTGGCAAGTCTTCAGGTGACTTCGAAACCTTCACAGACTCGGTCACTCGGCGATCCACAATTTCCTCTTGGATGCTCTAGACCATGATGCCTAATTGTCTAAAGGATGCACAATCCTCAAAGGTAACAAGCATCAGTTCCACACAAGAACAATCTCTTTACTGATGCTCAATCACTTTCGGTTTGTAGGTGTTTGGTTTGGGTTTTGGGTTTTTCCTCACCTGATGATTTTCGCTCAAAGTCCTCGGAGGATGGGATGCTCTCAATGACAAGTGTCAGTTTCTCACGGAGCAGCCAACCAGCTAGTGGTTGTAGGGGGCAGCTATTTATAGCCTAGGGAGCAGCCCGACATGACAAGAAATAAATGCCCTTCAATGATATGACCGTTAGGTGGGTAGATATGTTGGGACAGCTGGCTCATAGCATAGGAACGGTCGGAAATTTGGCTATCAAATTCCTCAGGGCTATCATGTTAATCACTTGTAGGCAATCCGCACTGGCAAATTCCTAACTCCTCATTCAGAACAAATTCCTCAGAGACCAGAAGATCTTCGTCTCTGTCACTGAAGAAATTGACTGAACTGTACGAGATTTCCAATGGCTTCACTCGAAGGGTTTCGTTGGTGTAGGATTTTGAGATGAGCATCACTTGGAAACTTTTCCATAGTTTTAGCTCGACCCCCTTTAATAGTACGCTGTTTCCTATGACTCAAGAAAGAGAAAAACGAAACTACGAAAACAAAAGTCTTCATGCTTCATAATCCTCGCATGAATGTCAAGTCTTCACGATCACACCAATTTCTTCACTTTCAAAGTCTTCAGAAATCCAAAGTCTTTGGTTGAAGACATTCATTTTTAGGGGTCGACTTTCTCTGTAAATATCAAACTCCTCATAGACTTATACACCTGTGTACACTCACAAACACATTAGTCCCTTAACCTATAAGTCTTCAATACACCAAAATCACTAAGGGGCACTAGATGCACTTACAAGTAGCGTCCCGTGCGGAGCCCTGGTGCGGTAGGTTCACTTTTAAAGGAAGCAGAACTGTCCTCATTAGTTTTATCCTTGCCAGCCTCCCCATGTACATGATGGGGATGTACATCTTGACCGAAGGTGTGCATAGCTCCTTTGACAAGGAGCTGGCTAGGTTCTTCTGGCAGGCAGGGGACGGTCGACCTAAGTACCATATGGTGAAATGGGCTGACATCTGCTTGCTGAAGGACTGAGGAGGGTTGGATATCCCTGCGTCTCGCCGTATGAACATTGCGCTCATGCTTCATTGGGTTTGGTGGATCTTGCAGGGAGATGGGGGTTTGCGGCTGCAGCTGATTGAGTCCAAGTACTTGCAGGGTCAACCCCTCTTGGCTTGCTCGCATTCGGCTGGGCCCCAGTTCTAGAAGTCTGTCCAGGCCATCAAAGATGAGATCAGGCTTGGTTTGCGGTTCTCAGTTGCCAATGGGTCTGGGACCTAGTTTTGGTTGGACCCCTGGATTGATGGGGAGCCTCTCCATGTTCGGTTTCCGAGGCTCTTTGAGATTTGTGTCGACCCGGCTGTTCTTGTATCTGAGGCTGCTTTGGATGAGGGATGGAACATTACGTTCCACCGCTCATTCGGACCAGCCGAGGTGCAGGAATGGGCAGACTTGAGGGATGTAGTCCCTGTTCCTCTGTCCCAGGATTCTAACACTGATTCTTGGAGTCTTTCTCCTTCGGGAGAATTCTCCGTTAGTTTGGCTTATCAGGCGTTGTGCTGGCTACCGGTTCTCCAGTGGTTATCCCCATTATGGAAGGCGCCGATGCCCATAAAGGTCAAGATTTTCATGTGGCAGCTTCTCAGAGATCGCTTACCTTCGGGGACCGAGGTGCTGAAACACCATGGTCCGGGCAATGGCCTTTGTCCCCTTTGCCTCGTCCCGAAAACGGGAACGCACATCTTGTTTTTGTGCGTAGCAGCGTAGGCACTTTGGTGCTTTGTTCATGAGGCCCTGGAACCAGAGTGGGAGGCCCATTACCTTGTAGAGTTTGTGCCGCTAAGGGCCACTCAGGTTGGCTATAAGCGCCGACTGTTCTGGCTCATCTTTGTGGCTATGACATGGACTCTTTGGACTACTCGCAATAAGATGGTGATTGAGCGGGTATTCCTGTGGCGTGCTTCTGACTCGTTCTTCAAATTTCTTGCCCTCTTGCAGCACTGACATTCGCTCACTAGGCCGAGAGATCATTACCGACTTTAGCTCTATCTAGACGCTCTGTTGTCTTCAGCGCGCCAGCTCTCCGACCGTTCGTCTGCTTCATAGCTTGCCCCTGTTGGCCTTTTTATGTCTCTTGTTCTTTCTTTTGGGCGTGCTTGTGCTGTGGCCCCAACAATTTCTTTTTATGACTATGGTTGAGATGTGATTGTATGGATGATTTCTTTATTTATAAAGCGGGGCGAAAGCCTGTTTTGAGGATAAAAAGATGGGGTTTACACCATATTGCTTGAGTTTATTCCTCTACATAATGTCATCTTTCTTAATGGGTTACTCTGTTCTTCATGAACTTAATACTCTAGATGCAGGTGATGACCCACAAGTATAGGAGATCTATCGTAGTCCTTTTGATAAGTAAGAGTGTCGAACCCAATGAGGAGTAGAAGGAAATGACAAGCAATTTTCAGTAAGGTATTCTCTGCAAGCACTAAAATTATCGGTAACAGATAGTTCTGTGATAAGATAATTCGTAACAGGTAACAAGTAATAAATAATAAAAGTAAACAAGGTGCAACAAGGTGGCCCAATCCTTTTGTAGCAAAGGAAAAGCCTGGATAAACTCTTATATAAAGCAAAGCACTCCCGAGTACACATTGGAATTGTTGTCAGGTTAGTTTTCATCATGCTCATATGATTTGCGTTTGTTACTCTGATAATTTGATATGTGGGTGGTCTGGTGCTTGGGTGCTACCCTTCCTTGGACAAGCCTCCCACTTATGATTAACCCCTCTCGCAAGCATCCACAACTACGAAAGAAGAATTAAGGTAAACCTAACCATAGAATGAAACATATGGATCCAAATCAGCCCCTTACAAAGCAACACATAAACTAAGGTTTAAGCTTCTGTCACTCTAGCAATCAATCATCTACTTATTACTTCCCAATGCCTCCCCCTAGGCCCAAATAATGGTGAAGTGTCATGTAGTCGACGTCCACATAACACCACTAGAGGAGAGGCAACATACATCTCATCAAAATATTGAACGAATACGAAATTCACATGATTACTTATAACATGACTTCTCCCATGTCCTTAGGAACAAATGTAACTATTCACAAAACATATTCTTGATCAAGATCAGAGGAGTATTAATTATCATTAAGGATCCGAAAATATAATATTCCACCTAATAAACCAACTAGCATCAACTACAAGGAGTAATCAACACTACTAGCAACCCACAGGTACCAATCTGAGATTTTGAGACAAAGATCAGATACAAGAGATGAACTAGGGTTTGAGAGGAGATGGTGTTGGTAAGATGTTGATGGAGATTGACCCCCTCTCGATGAGAGGATCATTGGTGATGACGATGGCTTCAATTTCCCCCTCCGGGAGGGAAGTTTCCCCGGCAGCAGAGGGTAATGATCTTTTCAAGTTGCTTTGTTTAATTTTCAAAAATCAATTACCATTCTATAGCATGTAACAATTCTTTGTGGAATAAGTTCATTCTTATCATTAGGAACAACAGTTATACCTCCTTTCTTAGGGACACAATGAACAGGACTTACCCATCTACTATCAGCTATGGGATAGATTATACCTACTTCTAGAAGTTTTAAGATTTCCGTTCTTACCACTTCCTTAATTTTTGGATTTAACTGACGTTGGTGATCAACAACGGGTTTAGCATCAGGTTCCATATTAATTTTGTGTTGACATAGAGTGGGACAATCATCAAGAGTATATCCAATAGCAGCTCGGTGCTTCCTTAGAACTTTCAATAACCTTTCTTCTTCATGTTCTGAAAGGTTAGCACTAATAATAACATGATATATCTTCTTTTCATCAAGATAATCATATTTCAAAGTGTCTGGCAATTGTTTTAATTCAAACACATGATCACCTTTAGGTGGAGGAGAACCTCCTAGAGTTTCAATAGGCAAATTGTGTTTAAGCAGAGGACGTTGTTCAAAGAAAATCTTATCTATTTCATTTCTTTCATGCATATGTAAATCATTTTCATGGTCTAGCAAATATTATTCTAGTGGATCAGTAGGAGTCACAACAATAGAAGCAATACCAATCAATTCATATTTACTAGACAATTCTTTTTCACGAAGCTTTCTACTAAATTTGGAAAAATTAAACTCATGAGGCTCATCACCAAAACTAACACCGATAGTACAATCTATTTTAGCATTAATGGTGTTCAAGAAAGGTCTACCAAAGATAATGGGACAAAAGTTATCTTGTGGGGAACCATGAACAAGAAAATCAGTAAGGTATTTTATTTTCCAACACAAGACTTCAACATCTCTAACAATCCCAATTGGTGATATAGTGTCTCTATTAGCAAGTTTAATAGTAACATCTATGTATTCTATCTCTGCATGTGCTATGTCATTCATAATTTCTTGATATATGGTGTAAGGAATAGCACTCACACTAGCACCTATGTCACATAAACCATGATAACAATGATCTCATATTTTAACTAAGACAATGGGCATGCCAACAACAGGACTATGTTTATCTGTTTTACCAGGTTTGGCAATTCTAGCAGCTTCTTCACAGAAGTAAATAACATGCCCATCTACCTTTTCTTCCAAGAGATCTTTAACCATAGCAATACTAGGTTCCACTTTAATTTGTCCATCAAGTTTAGGTGTTCTAATATAGCTTTTGTTAACCACAATTGAAACTTTAGCGTGTTCCTTTATCCTAACAGGGAAAGGTGGTTTGTCAATATAAGCAGAAGGAACAACTAGATCAACATTATAAAGTATAGTTTCTTCTTTAACTGGTAGTCTGGTACTGGTTCTTTGATTTCTTCTTTAAAAGGTGGGTGGTATTTAAACCACTTCTCTTTAGGGATATCAACATGAGTAGCAAATGATTCACAAAAGGAGGTACTATCTCAGAGTCAAGTCCATATTTAGTGCTAAACTTTTGGAAAGCATTGGTACCCATAAAAGATTTAACACAATCATACTTAAGTTTAATACCTAACTCTTTACCTTCGTCGACTTCCCAATATTCAGAGTTGCGTTTAATTCTTTCCAAAAGATCCCACCAGAATTCAATAGTCTTCTTCATAAAAGAAGCAGCACAAGAAGTATCGAGCATGGTTTGATCATTACGAGAAAGCCAAGCATAAAAGTTTTGGATAATAATTTATTTTCAGAGCTCATGGTTGGGGCATGAATGTAACATTTACTTAAGCCTCCCCAAGCTAGAGCGATACTTTCTCCTTCACGAGGCCAAAAACTATATATATAATTCCGATCACAATGAACTAGATGCATAGGATAAATTTTTTGATGGAACTCCAATTTCAAACGATTCCAATTCCAAGATCCAGTATCATCTCATAGCCTATACCATGCCAATGATTTCCCCTTTAAAGATAAATGGAAAACCTTTTTCATAACTTCATCTCTGGGTAAACTTGCAAGCTTGAACAATCCACAAATTTGTTCTACATATATCAAGTGCATATCAGGATGTTCGGTTCCATCTCCTGCATAAGGATTAGCTAGCAGTTGTTCTATCATACCCGAAGGAATTTCATATTCAATATTTTCAGTAGGTGCAGTAGGTTGAGGGGTAGCTAATTTTGGTTCCGGTCGAGCTGAAGACACCATGAACAAACCCCTCAAAGGATTGTTTTCCATGGTAACAAGTGACAATAAATTTCAGCACACTATATAAATGTTTCCTTACCAAATTCCACTTACCAAAGGCGCTTCACTCCCCGACAACGACGCCAGAAAATAGGCTTGATGACCCACAAGTATAGGGGATCAATTGTAGCCTTTTTCGATAAGTAAGAGTGTTGAACCCAACAAGGAGCAGAAGGAAATGACAAGTGGTTTTCAGCAAGGTAATGTCTGCAAGTGCTAAAATTGTAAGTAGCAGAGTAGTTTGATAGCAAGGGCACCGGTGCGAGATGTGGAAACAGTTGTCTTTACACCACTTTTGGCATACATAGTGGACGACCTTAGTGCTATTAGTTCTATGTTACTAAATTTGTGCATGTACACACCTATTAGTATCAATTTGCTATCATCCAAACACTGTTGCTATGTTGTTGCAGTTATATTGACCTTCCTCATAAAATGTTCAATTTGTTATTTATTGTACATGAGTAAGAACTTGTAGCATTGTTGTAGTTAATTATAGCTTGTGATGTTCCAGAATTTGGTTGTTGTCTTAGTAGCAATTAATTCATTTGCACATTGATCTTTTTGAGAAGATATGTCATAATTAACATGTTTCTTCAGTTTTTGAAAATAAGCATTGGTGATTTTCTATGTTTCTATAAACCCATTTCCCCTACAATTGTTACTGATCTAGTTTTAAATATTATAGGATGAACAAAAGTGTTCTTACTTTGAGTGGGTTGATCAAGAGTGGCCATAGTCTTTGAAGATGTGCCTAGTGAAGCTTTAGAGCCTGTATGAGGAAGAGAACAGAGGTAGAATTTGAGAAAGTGCCGTCGACGCTGAAGAATATTTGAAGATGCGGGATAAAAAGAGGAAGGTGGAGAGTGAGCTCAAATTTCTTAAATCAGACTTTGCTAAGATGGTGTTGGCGAAGGAGGAGGTACTTTCCTAGTTGGCCAGTGCAAACCAGGTTCTTGCTGAACTGAAAGCAGAGGTGGAAAGACGAGCCTGGATGATCTCAATTAGGGAAATGAATATATTGTTCTGATATTGTTCTTATGAAGTTGAATTAGTTATATGTTGTATTGTGCTGTTTTCATGTAGCTATCGTACTATGATGTTATAATATATTTATGTGCCTGATATGAAATTGGCAAACAACTATTCGATATGAAATGTGAATTTGTGTAATACTGGAATTATTAATTGCAAACTAATAAACCTGCTAAATGTGTCATGGAACTTTGCAAACGGTTCTAGCAGTAAAAGCGCTTGTGATGGATAGCCCAATGCCACACAGTTTTCTTCATCAAATCGTGTGTGATGTAGTTGATAAAAGTAAATAGTTAACCAAGGCAGAGCGTGTGTGATAGTTACACCTTTCACACACGAGCCTACACATAAAACTGTGTGGGATGTACATACGAACAGTAACGTTTTCCCCAGATTGACTGTGTGGGATGTACATAAGAATGGAAACATATTCCTTGGATTGACCGTGTGTGATATACATACGAATGGAAACGTTTTCCCTGGATTGACTGTGTGGGATGTACATTAGAATAGAAATGTATTCCTTGGATTGACTGTGTGCGATATACATACGAACGAAAATGTTTTTTTGGGATTCACCGTGTGGGATGTACATACGAACGGAAATGATTGGGTTTTGATGCCTCGCCCGATTGCACATGAGTTCATTTTTCCCCAGCCTGTGTCCCAGGAGGGCCTATCCCTGACGATTTCTGGGTCATGTGGGAAGGAGCCCCCTATCGCCCACACTCACTTGGCGACGGTGCCAAATGCCGTCACGGAAAGGGGTTAAAAACCGTTTGTATAGCACCGACGCGTACCAGTGTACGCTGAGGTTGCTGATGAGCCGCCAACTGAGCTACTCGCTCAACCTCTCGACGTGTCCTGGCCCGATCCACCAAAACCTAAGCATTATTATCAGCACGTGGCGGGTCATGCCCACGGGGCTGGTTATGATGCTGTTCATTGCTCGAAACCGCCGGCGACTCAATGCGTCAGCTATAACTTCGGCTATGGTGTGGGGTTGAATGAATCCACTCATGGCTATATGAGTACGCCGCTTGTTGAGCCACCGCAGTTTGAAGAAGTTCCACGACCTTCCGCTCCTGAACCACCACGGGAGACTCGCCTTGCACCGGGAGAGTGATACGTCTCCGGCGTATCTATAATTTTTGATTTCTCCATGCTATTATGTTATCTATTTTTGGATGTTAATGGGCTTTATTTTACACTTCTATATCATTTTTGGGACTAACCTACTAACCGGAGGCCCAGCCCAAATTGCTGTTTTTTTGCCTATTTTAGAGTTTCGCCGAAAAGGAATATCAAACGGAGTCCAAACGGAATGAAACCTTCGGGGACGTGATTTTCTCAATGAATGTGATCCAGGAGACTTGGAGTGGGCGTAAAGAAACAATCAAGGAAGCCACGAGGCAGGGGGCGCGCCTACCCCCCTAGGCACGCCCTCCACCCTCGTGGGCCCCTCGTTGCTCCACCGACGCAACTTCTTCCTCCTATATATATCCACGTACCCCCCAAACATCTAGGAGCACCACGAAAACCTAATTCCACAGCCGCAACCTTCTGTACCCGAGAGATACCATCTCGGGGCCTTTTCCGGAGCTCCGCCGGAGGGGGCATTGATCATGGAGGGCCTCTACATCAACTCCATGGCCTCTCCGGTGATGTGTGAGTAGTTTACTTCAGACCTACGGGTCCATAGTTATTAACTAGATGGCTTCTTCTCTCTCTTTGGATCTCAATACAAAGTTCTCCTCGATCTTCTTGGAGATCTATTCGATGTAATCTTCTTTTGCGGTGTGTTTGTCGAGATCCGATGAATTGTGGGTTTATGATCAAGTTTATCTATGAACAATATTTGAATATCCTCTAAATTATTTTATGTATGATTGGTTTATCTTTGCAAGTCTCTCCGAATTATCAGTTTGGTTTGGCCTACTAGATTGATCTTTCTTGCATAGGAGAAGTGCTTAGCTTTGGGTTCAATCTTGTGGTGCTCGATCCCAGTGACAGTAGGGGAAACGACACATATTGTATTGTTGCCATCGAGGATAAAAAGATGGGGTTTATATCATATTTCATGAGATTTATCCCTCTACATCATGTCATCTTACTTAAAGCATTACTCTGTTCGTATGAACTTAATACTCTAGATGCATGCTAGATAGCGGTCGATGTGTGGAGTAATAGTAGTAGATGCAGAATTGTTTCGGTCTACTTGTCACGGACGTGATGCCTATATACATGATCATACCTAGATATTCACATAATTATTCGCTTTTCTATCAATTGCTCTACGGTAAATCGTTTACCCACTGTAATACTTATGTTCTTGAGAGAAGCCACTAGTGAAACCTATGGCCCCCGGGTCTATCTTACATCATATTAATTTTCCAACACTTAGTTATTTCTATTGACGTTTATTTTACTTTGCATCTTTATTTCTCTTTATCATAAAAATACCAAAAATATTATCTTATCATATCTATCAGATCTCACTCTCGTAAGTGACCGTGAAGGGATTGACAACCCCTTTATCGCGTTGGTTGAGAGGTTCTTATTTGTTTGTGTAGGTGCGTGGGATTCGAGTGTGATCTCCTACTGGATTGATACCTTGGTTCTAAAAAACTGAGGGAAATACTTACGCTACTTTACTGCATCACCCTTTCCTCTTCAAGGGAAAACCAGCGCAGTGCTCAAGAGGTAGCAAGAAGGATTTCTGGCGCCGTTGCCAGGGAGATTCGCGCGAAGTCAAGTCAAGATTTGACTCCCGACAACGAGCCATTTCTGGCGCCGTTGCCGGAGAGTCTACACACAAGTCAAGACATACCAAGTACCCATCACAAACTCTTATCCCTCGCATTACATTATTTGCCATTTTCCTCTCGTTTTCCTCTCCCCCACTTCACCCTTGCCATTTTATTCGCCCTCTCTTTTTCCGTTTGCCTCTTTTTCGCTTGCTTCTTGTTTTATCATGTGTTGGATTGCTTGCTTGTCATGATGGCTCAAGATAATACTAAATTGTGTGACTTTACCAATACCAACAACAATGATTTTTTAGCACTCCGATTGCTCCTCTTACCGATGCTGAATCTTTTGAAATTAATGCTGCTTTGTTGAATCTTGTCATGAAAGATCAATTCACCGGCCTTCCTAGTGAAGATGCCGCTACCCATCTAAACAACTTTGTTGATTTGTGTGATATGCAAAAGAAGAAAGATGTGGATAATGATATTGTTAAACTTAAGCTATTTCTGTTTTCGCTTAGAGATCGTGCCAAAGCTTGGTTTTCATCTTTGCCTAAAAATAGTATTGATTCATGGAATAAGTGCAGAGGTGCTTTTATCTCTAAGTATTTTCCTCCCGCTAAGATCATCTCTCTTAGAAACGATATTATGAATTTTAAGCAACTTGATCATGAACATGTTGCACAATCTTGGGAGAGGATGAAATTAGTGATACATAATTGCCCTACACATGGTTTGAATTTACGGATGATTATACAGAATTTTTATGCCGGATTGAATTTTGCTTCTAGAAATCTTTTAGATTCGGGCGCGGGAGGCACTTTTATGGAAATCACTTTAGGAGAAGCTACCAAACTCCTAGATAATATTATGGTTAATTATTCTCAATGGCACACTGAATGATCTACTAGTAAAAGGTGCATGCAATTGAAGAGATTAATGTTTTGAGTGGAAAGATGGATGAACTTATGAAATTGCTTGCTAATAAGAGTGCTCCTACTGATCCTAATGATATGCCTTTGTCTACTTTGATTGAGAATAATAATGAATCTATGGATGTGAATTTTGTTGGTAGGAACAATTTTGGTAACAACACGTATAGAGGTAATTTTAATTCTAGGCCATTTCCTAGTAATTCCTCTAATAATTATGGTAATTCCTACAACAATTCTTATGGAAATTTTAATAAGATGCCCTCTGAATTTGAGACTAGTGTTAAGGAGTTTATGAATTCGCAAAAGAATTTCAATGCTTTGCTTGAAGAAAAATTGCTTAAGTTTGATGAATTGGCTAGGAACGTTGATAGAATTTCTCTTGATGTTGATTCTTTGAAACTTAGATCTATTCCACCTAAGCATGATATCAATGAGTCTCTCAAATCCATGAGAATTTCCATTGATGCGTGCTAAGGAAGATTGCTTTGTGAAAGCGTGTTCTTCTAGTTTTTATGAAAATAAAGATGAAGATCTAAAAGTTATTGATGTGTATCCTATTAAATCTTTGTTTTGCAAAATGAATCTTGATAATGATGGGACTGAAGATGAGCCACCTTTACCTAGAAAGTGTTCCAAAAATTCGGAGTTTTTAGATCTTGATGCAAAATTTGGTAAAAGTGGGATTGAAGAGATTAAAACTTTAGATATCAATAAACCCACTATTTTGGATTTCAAGGAATTTAATTATGATAATTTCTATTTGATAGATTGTATTTGATTGTTGCAATCCGTGCTAAATTCTCCTCATGCTTATAGTCAAAATAAAGCTTTTACTAAACATATCGTTGATGCTTTGATGCAATCTTACGAAGAGAAACTTGAGTTGGAAGTGTCTATCCCTAGAAAACTTTATGATGAGTGGGAACCTATAGTTAAAATTAAAATGAAATATCATGAGTGTTATGCTTTGTGTGATTTGGGTGCTAGTGTTTCCACGATTCCAAAAACTTTGTGTGATTTGCTAGGTTTCCATGATTTTGATGATTGTTCTTTAAACTTGCACCTTGAGGATTCCACTATTAAGAAACCTATGGGAAGAATTAATGATGTTCTTATTTTTGCAAATAGGAACTATGTGCCCATAGATTTCATTGTTCTTGATATAGATTGCAATCCTTCATGTCCTATTATTCTTGGTAGACCTTTCCTTAGAACGATTGGTGCAATTATTGATATGAAGAAAGGGAATATTAAATTCAATTTTCCATTAAGTAAAGGCATGGAACCCTTTCCTAGAAAGAAAATTAAATTACCATATGAATCTATTGTGAGAGCCACTTATGGATTGCATACCAAAGATGGCAATACGTAGATCCATCCTTGCTTTTATGCCTAGCTAGGGGCGTTAAACGATATCGCTTGTTGGGAGGCAACCCAATTTTATTTTTATTCTTTGCTTTTTGCTCCTGTTTAGTAATAAATAATTTATCTATCCTCTGTTTTGCTTGTGTTTTTTGTGTTTAATTAGTGTTTGTGCCAAGTAGAACCATTGGGAAGACTTGGGGAAAGTCTTTTTGATGTTGCTGTAAAAAACAGAAACTTTAGCGCTCACGAGAATTCCCGCAATTTTTATTTGGAGAGTGATATTTAGTTAATTATTTTTGAAGATGATTAATAGATAAATTCCTCACGTCCAGCAATTTATGTTAGAATTTTTGGGGTTCCAGAAGTTTCGTTAGCTACACATTACTATAGACTGTTCTGTTTTTGACAGATTCTGTTTTTCGTGTGTTGTTTGCTTATTTTGATGAATCTATGGCTAGTAAAAGAGTTTATAAACCATGGAGAAGTAGGAATACATTAGGTTTAACACCAATATAAATCAAGAATGAGTTCATTACAGTACCTTGAAGTGGTGTTTTGTTTTCTTTCGCTAACGAAGCTCACGACATTTTCTATTTTGAGTTTTCTGTTGTGAACTTTTCAAGTTTTGGGTAAAGATTTGATGGGTTATGGAACAAGGAGTGGAAAGAGCCAAAGCTTGGTGATGCCCATGACACCCCAAGGTAAAATTGAAGTACACCAAAAAGCCTAAGCTTGGGGATGCCCCGGAAGGCATCCCCTCTTTCGTCTTCGTCTATCAGTAACTTTACTTGGAACTATATTTTTATTCTCCACATGATATGTGTTTTGCTTGGAGAGACTTGTATGATTTGAGTCTTTTCTTTTCAGTTTACCACAATCATCCTTGCTGTACACACCTTTTGAGAGAGACTCACATGACTAGAAATTTATTAGAATACTCTATGTGCTTCACTTATATCTTTTGAGTTATATAGTTTTTGCTCTAGTGCTTCACTTATATCTTTTAGAGCACGGCGGTGGTTTTATTTTATAGAAATAGTTGGTCTCTCATGCTTCACTTATGTTATTTTGAGAGTCCTTTAGAACAACATGGAAATTTTCTTTTAGGAATAATACAAAAACTTTCATACAAGTGCATTGAATACTATGAGAAGTTTGATACTTGATAATTGTTTTGAGATATGGAGATGGTGATATTAGAGTCATGCTAGTTGAGTAGTTGTGAATTTGAGAAATACTTGTGTTGAAGTTTGTGATTCCCGTAGCATGCACGTATGGTGAACCGTTATGTGATGAAGTCGGAGCATGATTTATTTATTGATTTTCTTCCTTATGAGTGGTGGTCGGGGACGAGCGATGGTCTTTTCCTACCAATCTATCCCCCTAGGAGCATGCGCATAATACTTTGTTTCGATAACTAATAGATTTTTGCAATAAGTATGTGAGTTCTTTATGACTAATGTTGAGTCCATGGATTATACGCACTCTCACCCTTCCACCATTGCTAGCCTCTCTAGTATTGCGCAACTTTCGCCGGTACCATAAACCCACCATATACCTTACTCAAAACAGCCACCATACCTACCAATTATGGCATTTCCATAGCCATTCTGAGATATATTGCCATGCAACTTTCCACTGTTCCCTTATTATGACACGCTTCATCATTATCATATTGCTTGAATGATCATGTAGTTGACATCGTATTTGTGGCAAAGCCACCGTTCATAATTCTTTCATACATGTCACTCATGAGTCATTGCACATCCCGGTACACCGCCAGAGGCATTCATATAGAGTCATATCTTGTTCTAAGTATTGAGTCGTAATTCTTGAGTTGTAAGTAAATAAAAGTGTGATGATCATCATTATTAGATCATTGTCCCAAGTGAGGAAAGATTGATGGAGACTATGATTCCCCCACAAGTCGGGATGAGACTCCGGACGAAAAATAAAAAATAAAAAAAAGAGGCCATAAAAAAAGAGAAGGCCCAAATAAAAAATTTAGAGAAAAAGAGCGAAGGGACAATGCTACTATCCTTTTCCACACTTGTTCTTCAAAGTAGCACCATGATCTTCATGATAGAGAGTCTCCCATTATATCACTTACATATACTAGTGGTAAATTTTTGTTATAGAACTTGGCTTGTATATTCCAATGATGGGCTTCCTCATAATGCCCTAGGTCTTCATGAGCAAGCGAGTTGGATGCACACCCACTTAGTTTCTTCTGTTGAGCTTTCATATACTTATAGCTCTAGTGCATCCGTTGCATGGCAATCCCTACTCACTCACATTGATATCTATTGATGGGCATCTCCATAGCCCGTTGATACGCCTAGTTGATGTGAGACTATCTTCTTTTTGTCTTCTCCACAACCACCATTCTATTCCACATATAGTGCTATATCCATGGCTCACACTCATATATTGCGTGAAGATTGAAAAAGTTTGAGAACATCAAAAGTATGAAACAATTTCTTGGCTTGTCATCGGGGTTGTACATGATTTAAATATTTTGTGTGGTGAAGATAGAGCATAGCTAGACTATATGATTTTGTAGGGATAACTTTCTTTGGCCATGTTATTTTGAGAAGACATAATTGCTTAGTTAGTATGCTTAAAGTATTATTATTTTTATGTCAATATTAAACTTTTATCTTGCATCTTTAGGATCTGAACATTCATGCCACATTAAATAAAAATTACATTGAGCAATATGTTAGAAAGCATTCCACATCAAAAATTCTTCTTTTATCATTTACCTACTCGAGGACGAGCAGGAATTAAGCTTGGGGATGCTTGATACGTCTCCAACGTATCTATAATTTTTGATTGCTCCATCTATTATATTATCTATTTTTGGATGTTAATGGGCTTTATTTTACACTTTTATATCATTTTTGGGACTAACCTACTAACTGAAGGCCCAGCCCAAATTGCTGTTTTTTTGCCTATTTTAGAGTTTCGCTGAAAAGAAATATCAAACGAAGTCCAAACGGAATGAAACCTTCGGGAACGTGATTTTCTCAACGAACGTGATCCAGGAGACTTGGAGTGGGCGTCAAGAAACAATCGAGGAAGCCACGAGGCAGGGGGCGCGCCTACCCCCTGGGCGTGCCCTCCACCCTCGTGGGCCCCTCGTTGCTCCACCGATGTAATTTCTTCCTCCTATATATATCCACGTACCCCCCAAACATCCAGGAGCACCAGGAAAACCTAATTCCACCGCTGCAACCTTCTATACCCGAGAGATCCCATCTCGGGGCCTTTTCCGGAGCTCCGCCGGAGGCGGCATTGATCATGGAGGGCCTCTACATCAACTCCATGGCCTCTCTGGTGATGTGTGAGTAGTTTACTTCAGACCTACGGGTCCATAGTTATTAGCTATATGGCTTCTTCTCTCTCTGTGGATCTCAATACAAAGTTCTCCTTGATCTTCTTGGAGATCTATTCGATGTAATCTTCTTTTGCGGTGTGTTTGTCGAGATCCCATGAATTGTGGGTTTATGATCAAGTTTATCTATGAACAATATTTGAATCTCCTCTGAATTCTTTTATGTATGATTGGTTTATCTCTACAAGTCTATTCGAATTATCAGTTTGGTTTGGCCTACTAGATTGATCTTTCTTGCATAGGAGAAGTTCTTAGCTTTGGGTTCAATCTTACGGTGCTCGATCCCAGTGACTACCATCGAGGATAAAAAGATGGGGTTTATATCATATTGCATGAGTTTATCCCTCTACAACATGTCATCTTACTTAAAGCATTACTTTGTTCGTATGAACTTAATACTCTAGATGCATGCTGGATAGCGGTCGATGTGTGGAGTAATAGTAGTAGATGCAGAATCGTTTCGGTCTACTTGTCACGGACGTGATGCCTATATACATGATCATACCTAGATATTCACATAATTATTCGCTTTTCTATCAATTTCTCGACAATAATTCGTTTACCCACCGTAATACTTATGTTCTTGAGAGAAGCCACTAGTGAAACCTATGGCCCCCGTGTCTATCTTCCATCATATTAATCTTCCAACACTTAGTTATTTCTATTGCCGTTTATTTTACTTTGCATCTTTACTTCTCTTTATCATAAAAATACCAAAAATATTATCTTATCATATCTATCAGATCTCACTCTCGTAAGTGACCGTGAAGGGGTTGACAACCCCTTTATCGCGTTGGTTGCAGGGTTCTTATTTGTTTGTTTAGGTGCGTGGGACTCAAGCGTGATATCCTACTGGATTGATACCTTGGTTCTCAAAAACTGAGGGAAATACTTACGCTACTTTACTGCCTCACCCTTTCCTCTTCAAGGGAAAACCAACGCAGTGCTCAAGAGGTAGCAGAGTGCCGCCAGCCGCGACATCGCAACAATCATGTTATCCAGAGGGTTAGAATAATGACCCAGCGGTGTTGGCACCTGCTGTGGTGGGGTTAAATTCAAATGCGGCGGGTCTGCGACACGTGGCTGAGCCGTCGCCCCGGTCATGGGCACCTCGACAGCCTAGTTTACCTCAGCCGGATTGCTCGGTCCAGCTCCAGGTGTGTTGAAAAGATTCGTCACATCGTACTCCAAAGGTAGACGACTCTGTTGCCTCCTTCGCAGAACAACGTTGGACGCATTCTGATCCAAGCTTAACCGACTTTTTTGCTTGAATCCGTTGTGACTCAGCATCTAGGGCGGCTCGTTCTGTCACCATCCTAGCATTCTCGGCATTAAGCTCCTCCTTGGTCTGAGCTATCTCATCTCGTATCTTCGCGACATCTACCTTATGCTATGCTTGAGTCACCGACATTACCTCTGTAGCTAATAAGGTTGCCAAGGCATCCAAAAGTTCGAATAAGACTTGAGCCGGCGGGTGCGCAGAGCCGCTCGCTCCGGCTGTCGCCTCAGCCATTGAACCGGAAGTCATAGCCGCAACAATTGATGAATTGATCACCGGTTGTGTGCCAGACATGAAGATCGCGACTCCGTTCGACGGCTCATAGGGGTCCTAAATACTGTTGCCATCGAAATAGCCCCCAAGCCCGTCGTCTTGCAGTTGATACATTGAATTGGTCTCACCGGTTGAGGACTCATCATGAGAGTAGATGGTCGTCTCTCCACCGGATACAGGTCCTTCCTCAAGATCCGCACCGTGAATGAAACCAACGAAGGCGTGCTTCACGGTGGTCTGTACCTTGGCTGGTCATGTGCGCTGAGCCGTCTCAATGATGTCGGTGCAGGTGTCCGGCTGAGGCTCCGACTCACCGATCTTGCCGGTGAAGACGTGGATTCCATCAAAGGGGACCTGGTACCTGTATTCGATTGAATCGGCCTCGGGACCCTAGCCTGCGTCGTCGATGTAGATTTTGCCGTGGCGACTCTTAGTCATTCGGCCCACGACATATCCCTTGATCCCTGAGAAGCCCCTTCAAGAACTCAAAACCACCATGCTATGCCCCCACGGTGGGTGCCAACTGTCGTGGTTTTATCACGGTAGATGCCCTAGTGAAAGGACTTAGGTGTGGAGCCATCGCACTTGGTTAGCTTAAAGGGGTTGATCAGGACAAAGGACATAGAGAGTTTACCCAGGTTCGGCCCCTCTCAACGAGGTAAAAGCCTACGTCCTGCTTCTAGTTGTATTGCTTGAGTTTCGATTACAAGGGAGCGAATACGCTTGACCTAACTCTCGATTGTCTGTTTCTTGACTTCACTCGCCGCCGGGTCACCCCTTTATATACAGGTTGATGCCCGGCAGCTTATAGAGTCCTGACCCGCTCACGCAAACATGAGCAGCTCGGTTTCTAACTAAACCTGCCTTGCAAAACAAGTTAACACATGGCGGATCACATCTTTGGTCCTCGAGTCACCTCTGGGTCTTGGGCCTTCAATAGGCTTGCTCTTTGAACCACCATCTTCATATCTTCATGGACCTTATCGGGCCTCTTCATCTTTAAGTCGCCAATGGCATGACCCGGACCCTCCTGGGTGGGTCATACCTAGTAGTTATATCCCCAACAGGCCCTAAGAAGGTTGAAAGATAACACGGGCTGGAAACGGCCCAATGGAATAATGGGCCGTTAATGGGTATAAAGCTATACACTGTTCATTACGGGCCAGTTTCACCACGAGCCATTAATGGGCCAAGAGTTACAAAGGGCCTCATATAGGCAGAAAGACGTCATGGGCCATACATGGGCCGGAAGTTACAATGGGTTGGAATCATATTGGACGGCCCAGATGACGCTACTGGGCCTAATTCAGATAGGCCATAACGGGGCCTGAGTTAGCAGGCCGTAAATGGGCTATATGCGAACATGCCATTAACAGGCTTTCCGTGGGCCGGCCCACTAGTGTCTTCCAAATCTTGTGGGCCTTTAGCTGGGCCGGCCCATTATGGTCTACAAAATCTTGTGGGCCTTTAGTTGAGCCGGCCCATTTAATCTTTATGGGCCACTTTTGTGCCGGTCCACGTGTCAACATATCATAGGCACATCTCGCCCATTGGATGAGTGACATTTGTGCCAACGCGGAGCTGACACGTGTTTCTGTGAGCCAATGAGAATTTTACATGTGGAATATCGCCATTGGTCATAGCTGTTAGCGGGTTATCGGATCCAAAACCGAACCCGATAGCTTAACGGCGACCCGTTACGGTGGATGCCACGTGTCGGTTACCCTTGACGAAAGCACTTCCATGACGCGCGATTTATCATCACGGAAGTGGACACTTCCGTGATGATAATTTCGGTAATGTCATGGAACACTTCTATGACAACACATGTATGACTATCTTGATTCTTTCATAAAATTTTCATCGATGTACATGCACGACAGAAAACGTGACCTACTGTGACAAACACGTATCATCACAGAAGTGTATTTTTTTGTAGTGATGGGAATTGTTCTCAAGTTAGCTTTCATCATGCTCATATGATTCACGTTCGTTGCTTTGATAATTTTATATGTGGGTGGACCGGTGCTTGGGTGTTGCCCTTCCTTGGACAAGCCTCCCACTTATGATTAACCCACTCGCAGGCATCCGCAACTACGAAAGAAGAATTAAGGTAAACCTAACCATATCATGAAACATATGGATCCAAATCAGCCCCTTACGAAGCAACACATAAACTAGGGTTTAAGCTTCAGTCACTCTGGCAACCCATCATCTACTTATTACTTCCCAATGCCTTCCCCTAGGCCCAAATAATGGTGAAGTGTCATGTAATCGACGTTCACATAACACCACTAGAGGAGAGACAACATACATCTCATCAAAATATCGAACGAATACCAAATTCACATGATTACTTATAACAAGACTCCCCCAAGTCCTTAGGAACAAATGTAACTACTCACAAAACATATTCATGATCAAGATCAGAAGAGTATTGATTATCATTAAGGATTTGAAAATATAATCTTCCACCGAATAAACCAACTAGTATCAACTATAAGGAGTAATCAACACTACTAGCAACCCACATGTACCAATATGAGGTTTTGAGACAAAGATCAGATACAAGAGATGAACTAGGGTTTGAGAGGAGATGGTGCTGGTGAAGATGTTGATGGAGATTGACCCCCTCTCGATGAGAGGATTGTTTGTGATGACGATGGCTTCGATTTCCCCCTCCGAGAGGGAAGTTTCCCCGGCAGAACAGCTCCATCAGAGCCCTATATTGGTTCTGCCCAGGTTCCGCCTCGAGACGGCGCCGCTTCATCCTGAAAGCTTCCTTCTGATTTTTTCCAGGTCAAAACACACCATATAGTAGAAGATGGGCGTCGGGTGCCTGCCAGGTGGCCCACAAGGACGGGGGCGCGCCCAGGGGGTAGGGCGCGCCCTCCACCCTTGTGGATGGCAGGTGGCCCCCCTCTGGTGCTTTCTTCGCACAATATTTTTATATATTCCAAAAGTATTCTCCATGAAGTTTCAGGACTTTTGGAGTTGTGCATAACAGGTCTCTAATATTTGCTCCTTTTCTAGTCCAGAATCCCAGCTGCTGGCATTCTCCGTCTTCATGTAAACCTTATAAAATAAGATAGAAAAGGCATAAGTATTGTGATATAATGTGTAATAACAGCCCATAATGCAATAGATATCAATATAAAAGCATGATGCATGGACGTATCAGCAGGCAGGAGTCGGTCGATTTGTGGAGTAATAGTAGTAGATGCAGAATCGTTTCGATCTACTTGACACGGACGTGATGCCTATATTCATGATCATTACCTTAGATATCGTCATAACTTTGCGCTTTTCTATAAATTGCTCGACAATAATTTGTTCACCCACCGTATTATTTGCTATCATGAGAGAAGCCTCCTGTGAAACCTATGGCTCTGGGTCTATTTTCCATCATATAAGTTTCCGATCTACTATTTTGCAATCTTTCACTTTCCGATCTATAAACCAAAAATATTTACTTTACCTTTTGTTTAGTTTCGTCTATGTCTATCATAGCTCACTTTAGCAAGTAACCGTGAAGGGACTGACAACCCCTTTATCACATTGGGTGCAAGTTGTTTGATTGTTTGTGCAGGTATTAGGTGATTTGTGCGTTGTCTCCTACTGGATTGGTACATTGGTTCTCAAACTAAGGGAAATACTTATCTCTACTTTGTTGCATCACCCTTTCCTCTTCAAGGGAAAAACCAACACAAGCTCAAGAAGTAGCAGGAAGAATTTTTGGCGCCGTTGCCAGGGAGATCTACGCCAAGTCAAGACATACCAAGTACCCATCATAAACTCTCGTCTCTTTACATTATTCGCCATTCGCCTCTCGTTTTCCTCTCCCCCACTTCTAAAACGATTTTTGAAAAGATTTGCCTTTTCTCTCATCGTTCTCTTGTTTTCCCAAGTCCTTCTTCCTTTCTCTATGGCCGACCTTATAAGGGCTAAGGGATTTCTCCCAAATTTTAATGCCTTGGATAGCCCCTCTATTCTTTCTAAGATCGTAAAGATGCTATGAAAAGACCTTCCGATGTTGTTAAGAAAAATTTAAACAATTTTGATGAAGATGACCCCGGAGTTTTTCATTACTTGCTTGATGAATCTTTAAAAGATGCTTGGGATAGACTATTGAGGATTCGAGCTAGCCATTTGCCTCAATATCATATTAAGATATACTTGAGAAGCTTTTATGTTAGTTTGCCTCTTTCCTTTAAACAAGTTTTAGAATCTATATTTGAAAACAGTTTTCCTGGAGGAGATGCCTTTGATACTTATGAAAAGATGAAAACCATATTGGGTCACTCCAAAGGTGAAAGTGTTGAATCAACCGCTCTTATGTGCTTCTATCAAAATGAAATAATCAGAGAGATGAAAGCTAGTTTAGATGCAAATTTTGGTACTATGCTTAATCTTTCTTCTACTATTAATGGCCATGTGCTTTCACAAAATAGAAAGATAAATGCTATGGATAAGAAATTCTCTCTTTGCTTCCAAAAGGGGAAGATGACAATACCTAGATCTATTTGTGTTTTTATGCCAAGCTAAGGGCGTTAAACAATAGCGCTTGTTGGGAGGCAACCCAATTTTATTTTTGTTCTTTGCTTTTTGTTCCTGTTTTGCTTTGAATAACTCATCCAGCCTCTGGTTAGATATGGTTTTTTGTTTTAATTAGTGTTTGTTCCAAGTAAGACCTTTGGGATGGCTTACGGTGATAATTGATTTGATCTTGCTGAAAAACAGAAACTTTTGCGCTCAGGAAAACAATACTCGTTTTTAACAGAAGCGTGATAAAATACTCATTCTTTTTGCAGAAGATTAATAAACAAATTGCTCAGGTTGTCCTAATTGTTCAGAATTTTTGAAGTTACAAAAGTATTCTAGAGTTGCAGATTACTACAGACCATTCTGTTTTTGATAGATTCTGTTTTCTATGTGTTGTTTGCTTATTTTGATGAATCCATGGGTAGTATCGGGGGGTATGAACCATGTAGAAGTTGGAATACAGTAGATATTACACCAATATAAATAAAGAAAGAGTTCACGATAGTACCAAAAGCGGTGATTTATTTTCTTATACTAATGAAGCTTATGAGATTTTCTGTTGAGTTTTGTGTTGTGAAGTTTTCAAGTTTTGGGTAAGGATTTGATGGACTATGGAATAAGGTGTGGAAATGTCCTAAGATTGGGGGTGCCCAAGGCACCCCAAGGTAATATTCAAGGACAACCAAGAGCCTAAGCTTGGAGATGTCCCGGAAGGCATCCCCTCTTTCGTCTTCGTCTATCGGTAACTTTACTTGAGGCTATATTTTTATTCACCACATGATATGTGTTTTTCTTGGAGCATCTAGTATGATTTGAGTGTTTGCTTTTTAGTTTGCCACAATCATCCTTGCTTTACACACCTTTTGAGAGGGACACACATTAATCATTATTTATTAGAATACTCTATGTGCTTCACTTATATCTTTTGAGCTAGGTAGTTTTGCTCTAGTGCTTCACTTATATCTTTTTAGAGCATGACGGTGGTTCTATTTTATAGAAATTATTGAACTCTCATGCTTCACTTATATTATTTTGAGAGTCTCTAAATAGCATGGTAATTTTCTTTGGTTATAAATTTAGTCCTAATATGATAGACATCCAAGGGGGGTATAATAAAAACTTTCATATAAAGTGCATTGAATACTATGAGAAGTTTGATTCTTTATGATTGTTTTGAGATATAAAGATGGTGATATTAGAGTCATGCTAGTGAGTAATTGTGGATTATGGAAATACTTGTGTTAAAGTTTGTGATTCCCGTAGCATGCACGTATGGTGAACCGTTATGTGATGAAGTTGGAGCATGATTTATTTATTGATTGTCTTCCTTATGAGTGGCAGTCGGGGACGAGCGATGGACTTTTCCTACCAATCTACCCCCATAGGAGCATGCGCGTAGTACTTCGTTTCGATAACTAATAGATTTTTGCAATAAGTATGCGAATTCTTTATGACTAATGTTGAGTCCATGGATTAAACGCACTCTGACCCTTCCACCATTGCTAGCCTCTCTAGTACCGCACAACTTTCGCCGGTACCATACACCCACCATACACCTTCCTTAAAACAGCCACCATACCTACCTATTATGTCATTTCCATAGTCATTCCGAGATATATTGCCATGCAACTTTCCACCATTCCGTTTATTATGACATGCTTCATCATTGTCATATTGCTCTGCATGATCGTGCAGTTGACATCGTATTTGTGGCAAAGCCACCATTCATAATTCTTTCATACATGTCACTCTTGATTCATTGCACATCCCGGTACGCCACTGGAAGCATTCATATAGAGTCATATTTTGTTCTAAGTATCGAGTTGTAATTCTTGAGTTGTTAGTAAATAAAAGTGTGATAATCTTCATTATTAGAGCATTGTACCATGTGAGTAAAGGATGATGGAGACTATGATTCCCCTGCAAGTCGGGATGAGACTACGGACGAAAAAAAGAGGCCAAAAAATGAGAGAAGGGCCAATAAAAAAATGAGAGAAAAGAGAGAAGGGGCAATGTTACTATCCTTTTACCACACTTGTGCTTCAAAGTAGCACCATGATCTTCATGATAGAGAGTCTCCTATGATATCACTTTCATATACTAGTGGGAAGTTTTCATTATAGAAGAGGTCCCCTTAACCGATAGATAGGCTAGTACACCTACAATTCCCCTACATCTGCTAGCCTATCATGGAAAGGTTTCCCACAACTTACTTAACTATGCCAGAGCCCATAACGGCTTGTCGCTGCACACGGAAGTATCTAGGCATGAAATATTATATGATTCCTTTGAGCCTGGGTGGCATTCCATAGGGTGATCACACGGGTACTCCGGGATCCCCTTGGGCAAGCACTCGTTTCTCAAGGTGCCCCAACCATTCCACCGAGATGTGTGTTGATGTTTCCACCTTAAGTTACCCTTAATTATTATTTCTCTCATAACTTGCATGAATCTCTCATACCAATCCCTGTTTAAGAGCATGGCTAAGCAATATATGAGCATAACGTATATTCCCGGGGTGATCAAAGGTAATAGGTTCCTACCTCATGAACTACATAGCAATAACCACATGTTCCCAAACCTACTCATGCAATCTTTGAGGGTGAAACTAATGCATAATAAAAACTGGGTATAGAAAAGTATGATCAAGGTGTGAACTTGCCTTGTACTGTTGATGAAGATTCTTCACACTCATAATTCTGGTGGTTCTACTCGTCACACTCTGATAAATCTATCGTAAGCAAGCAATTATTTGCACACATAAGCAATCACTCAAAAATTCAAAAGAACGAAGAACATACTTCGGAAACTTCAAAACCATCAAATAAATCTTCTGGACAGAAACTTATTTTTAACAGCAGCAAAATTGTGTGATTTTGATCTTAACAGAAAGTACATGCCAAGAGCTATGATTTGCAAAAAGAATCAATTAAATCAGAGTTATAAAACTCAAGTTATAGCCAAAACAAGTTTGAATTTGAATTTGATCTAATTCAAATTTTTAAATTTCAAAAGGTTGCTTTTATATGTTCTCTGGATAGTTGAGATCATGATGAAGAATTTGGCGTTGGTTTCACTGAATTTGGACCAACGGTTGAAAAGCTGTGCTAGTTTGAAAAATAGGGACTAATATGAAAAAACTATCTACAACTAAGTCCCTGGACACGTGTCAGAATACTACTGGCTGAAAACGTCCACTACATAACTAATCTAGTGAAAGTTCACTATTTAGAGAAAAAACGATTTGAAATAAAAAACAGAACCGATCTAATCTAGATCGTGGGATGGAGATCGGACGACCGGGAGGGAGCGACGGCTTACCGCGGTGGTGGGCGTCGACGTCGCCGGAGAAGGAGGCCGCGGAGGGTCGGTTGTCGATGGGACAGCTGCTCCGGTGGTCCTTCGGCATGGCAGAGGGGTCAGGGAGAAGCGATGCTCGGTTGGGGTTCCGTTGGTGGTGAAATCGAGGACCGAGGACGACTTGACGAGGCGGAACAAGCTTGGTGGAGCTCCTGTGGTCCGCGAGCTCCGGCGAGGGCGGCAATGACGAGGCGCTGGCTCCGGCGTTCGAATGCGGCACGGGGAAGGCAAAGGTGATGATGGTGCTCCTCAACGATGCACAGACAAGGTGGGGCGACAGCGGAGGGGTGTCATTGGCGTCGGGGAGACGTCGGTGCTCGTGAGCTCCGGCGAGATCGACGCAGGCGCCGAGAGGTGAGAGTGTCTGCGGTTTAAGGAGAAAATGAGGTCGGGGCCCCCGAGTATTTATACAGGGTCTTCGTGGAAGAGGGGCCAGGCTCGGGATAGAGGCCTGGCCGGATTCAGACGGTGGCCAGCGAGACGTGGACGTGCGGGACTCCGGCGCGAGGACGAAGACGACCCTGACAAGCCGGGGTCCACCTGTTGGCGGTTGCAATCGAGCGTGAGAGAGAGAGAGAGAGAGGGCCACGGGGCGGGCACGTAGCGCCTCGTGCATTGGCTCGGCCATGGGACGAAAGGCCAGTCGGGCCGGCTGGCTAGCGCCAGGACGCGCTGTTTTTTTAATAGAAACAAAAAAGGAAAAATGAATAAATAAAAGTAAAATTGTACATAGGCATATTATATATAATTTTTTTCTGAAAAAGATTTCCTAAATGATGAACATATTTTCAGCGGCAAATAAATTCCACAAAAATTTAAATAAAGCAAACAGTGCTGCTGGTTCATTTGAAAACCAAATAAAAATATTTTAAAATACCAAAACGATTTCAAACTCATTTTTTTCCACTTTTTTACTATAGGGAATCATTTTACCCTATTTTCCATATATTTTATTTTTGGAGAAAAATAATTTTAATAAAATCCAAATAACTGCAAATTGAAAGTGGGTTTCAAAATAACTACAAAAGGACTTTCAATTTGATTCTTTGAAACTTCCAACTCTCTTTCTTATCATTTGAACAAGTCATTTTATTTTCTCTCATGAAACTCATTGAGTTGCATAAAGTTTCGGAATTTGGAATATTTCCAAATGGAATTCAAATATTTTCAAAACCCTTTTCATTTATTTAAATGGAAGAAGTCATATCATCTGCACTCTAGGGTTTTGTGATGAAATGAATTTTAATTCATGGAGATCATAAATGCAAGGTGAAAGTTTGGGTAAGTCATTTCATTCCCTCTCATTAAACTTTCAAAAAAGTTTCAAATTTCACTCTGTTTCACACAACAAATCACACAAGCAATTATTATTTCTTAATTAATATAAAATTCCAAAATTTAGAATTTTGGGATGTTACACTAAGGTTGGGGATGCCCAAGGCACCCCAAGGTAATATTCAAGGACAACCAAGAGCCTAAGCTTGGGGATGCCCTGGATGGCATACCCTCTTTCGTCTTCGTTCATGGGTAACCTTACTTGGAGCTATATTTTTATTCACCACATGATATGTGTTTTGCTTGGAGCGTCATTTTATTTTATTAGGATTTGCTTGCTGTTGAATAATATCCCAAGATCTAAAATTCTTAAATGTTAGAAAGTCTTCACATAGTTACATAATTATTCGACTACTCATTGATTTTCACTTATATATTTTGGAGTAGTTTGTCGTTTGCTCTAGTGCTTCACTTATATCTTTTTAGAGCACGGCGGTAGTTTTATTTTGAATAAATTAATGAACTCGCATGCTTCACTTATATTATTTTGAGTCTTAAACAATAAGGTAATTTGCTTAGGTTATAAATTTAGTCCTAATATGATGGGCATCCAAGATAGATATAATAAAAACTTTCATATAAAGTGCATTAAATACTATGAGAAGTTTGATTCCTTATGATTGTTTTGAGATATAAAGATGGTGATATTAGAGTCATGCTAGTGAGTAATTGTGAATTTGAGAAATACTTGTGTTAAGGTTTGTGAGTCTCGTAGCATGCACATATGGTGAACCATTATGTAACAAAGTTGGAGAATGAGATATTTTTTGATTGTCTTCCTTATGAGTGGCGGTCGGGGACGAGCGATGGTCTTTTCCTACCAATCTACCCCCTTAGGAGCATGCGCGTAGTACTTTGTTTCGATGACTAATAGATTTTTGCAATAAGTATGTGAGTTCTTTAGGACTAATGTTGAGTCCATGGATTATACACACTCTCACCCTCCCACCATTGCTAGCCTGTCTAGTACCACACAACTTTCACCGGTACCATACAGCCACCATATACCTTCCTCAAAACAGCCACCATACCTACCTATTATGGCATTTCCAAGCCATTCCGAGATATATTTCCATGCAACTTTCACCTTTCCGTTTATTATGACAGGCTTCATTATTGTCATATTGCTTTGCGTGATCATGTAGTTGACATAGTATTTGTGGCAAAGACACCTTTCATCATTTTTATACATGCTTTTCTTGAGTCATTACACATCCTGGTACACCGCCAGTGGCATTCATATAGAGTAATCTATTTGTTCTAGTATTGAGTTGTAATTCTTGAGTTGTAAAGTAAATAAAGTGTGATGATCATCATTATTAGAGCATTGTCCCATGTGAGGAAAGGATGATGGAGACTATGATTCCCCCACAAGTCGGGATGAGACTCTGGACGGAAAAAATAAAAATAAAATAAAAAAGAGGCCAAAAAAAAGAGAGAACCCAAACAAAAAAAATGAGAGAAAAAGAGAGAAGGGGAAATGCTACTATCCTTTTACCACATGTGTGCTTCAAAGTAGCACCATGATCTTCATGATAGAGAGTCTCCTATGATGTCACTTTCATATACTAGTGGGAATTTTCCATTATAGAACTTGGCTTGTATATTCGAATGATGGGCTTCCTCTAATTGCCCTAGGTCTTCATGAGCAAGCGAGTTGGATGAACACCCACTTAGTTTCTTTTTGAGCTTTCATAAACTTATATCTCTAGTGCATCCGTTGCATGGCAGTCCCTACTCACTCACATTGATATCCATTGATGGGCATCTCCATAGCCCGTTGATATGCCTAGTTGATGTGAGACTATCTCCTTCTTTTTGTCTTCTCCACAACCACCATATTCTATTCCACCTATAGTGCTATGTCCATGGCTCATGCTCGTGTATTGCGTGAGAGTTGAAAAGGTTTGAGAACATCAAAAGTATGAAACAATTGCTTGGCTTGCCATTGGGGTTGTGCATGATTTGAATATTTTGTGTGATGAAGATGGAGCATAGCCAGACTATATGATTTTGTAGGGATAAGGTTTCTTTGGCCATGTTATTTTGAGAAGACATAATTGCCTTGTTAGTATGCTTGAAGTATTATTGTTTTTATGTCAATATTAAACTTTTCTTTTGAATCTTATGGATCTGAACATTCATGCCACAATAAAGAAAAAATTGAAGGAAATGTGCTCTAGAGGCAATAATAAAGTTGTTATTTTATATTTCCTTATATCATGGTAAATGTTTATTATTCATGCTAGAATTGTATTAACCAGAAACTTGATACATGTGTGGATACATAGACAAAACACTGTGTCCCTAGTAAGCCTCTACTAGACTAGCTCGTTAATGAAAGATGGTTAAGTTTCCTAACCATAGACATGTGTTGTCATTTGATGAACGAGATCACATCATTAGAAGAATGATGTGATGGACAAGACCCGTCCATTAGCATAGCATATTGATCGTTCAGTTTTGTTGCTATTGCTTTCTTCACGTCAAATACATATTCCTTCGACTATGAGATTATGCAACTCCCGGATATTGGAGGAATGCCTTTTGTGCTATCAAACGTCACAACGTAACTGGGTGATTATAAAGATGCTCTATAGGTATCTCCGAAGGTGTTTGTTGGGTTGGCATAGATCAAGATTAGGATTTGTCACTCCAAGTATTGGAGAGGTATCTCTGGGCCCTCTCGGTAATGCACATTGATAACCCACAAGTATAGGGGATCGCAACCATTTTCGAGGGTAGAGTATTCAACCCAAATTTATTGACTCGACACATGGGGAGCCAAAGAATATTCTCAAGTACTAACAGTTGAGTTGTCAATTCAACCGCACCAGAAAGACTTAATATCTACAACAAAGTATTTAGTAGCAAAGTAATATGAAAGTAACGGTAACGGTGGCAAAAGTAATAGTATTCGTTTTGTAGTGATTGTAACAGCGGCAACGAAAAAGTAACTAAGCAAGGATCAATATGTGAAAAGCTCGTAGGCATTGGATCAGTGACGGATAATTATGTCGGATGCGATTCCTCATGCAACAGTTATAACATAGGGTGACACAGAACTAGCTCCAGTTCATCAATGTAATGTAGGCATGTATTCCAAATATAGTCATACGTGCTTATGGAAAAGAACTTGCATGACATCTTTTGTCCTACCCTCCTGTGGCAGCGGGGTCCTATCGGAAACTAAGGGATATTAAGGCCTCCTTTTAATAGAGTACCATAACCAAGCATTAACACTTAGTGAATACATGAACTTCTCAAACTATAGTCATCATCGGGAGTGGTCCCGATTATTGTCAATTCGGGGTTACCGGATCATAACACATAGTAGGTGACTATTGACTTGAAAAATAGGATCAAGAGCTCACATATATTCATGGAAACATAATAGGTTCAGATCTGAAATCATGGCACTCGGGCCCTAGTGACAAGCATTAAGAATAGCAAAGTCATAGCAACATCAATCTCAGAACATAATGGATACTAGGGATCAAACCCTAACAAAACTAACTCGATTACATGATAAATCTCATCCAACCCATCACCGTCCAGCAAGCCTATGATGGAATTCCTCACGCACGGCGGTGAGCATCATGAAATTGGTGATGGAGGAAGGTTTATGATGACGATGGCGATAGATTCCCCTCTCCGAAGCCCCGAACAGACTCCAGATTAGCCCTCTCGAGAGAGATTAGGGCTTGGCGGTGGCTCCATATCGAAAACGCGATGAATCCTTCTTTCTGATTTTTTTCTCCTCGAACGTGAATATATAGAGTTGGAGTTGAGGTCGGTGGAGCCTCAGGGGGCCCACAAGACAGTGGGCGCGCCCAGGGGGGTGGGCGCGCCCCCACCCTCGTGGACAGGGGTGGGTCCCCTGATGTTGATTCTTTCGCCAGTATTTTTTATATATTCCACACATTTTCTCCGTGAAGTTTCAGGTCATTCCGAGAACTTTTATTTCTGCACAAAAATAACACCATGGCAATTCTGCTGAAAATAGCGTCAGTCCGGGTTAGTTCCATTCAAATCATGCAAGTTAGAGTACAAAACAAGGTCAAAAGTGTTTGGAAAAGTAGATACGATGGAGACGTATCAACTCCCCCAAGCTTAAACCTTTGCTTGTCCTCAAGCAATTCAGTTGACAAACTGAAAGTGATAAAGAAATGTTTTACAAACTCTGTTTGATCTTGTTGTTGTAAATATGTAGAGCCAGCATTCAAGTTTTCAACAAAGATTATGAACTAACCATATTCACAATAATATTTAGGTCCAATGTTTACTCATATCAATGGCATAATCAACTAGCGAGCAATAATAATAAATCTCGGATGACAACACTTTCTCAAAACAATCATAATATGATATAACAAGATGGTATCTCGCTAGCCCTTTCTGAGACCGCAAAACATAAATGCAGAGCACGTTTGAGGTTCAAGGACTGACTAAACATTGTAATTCATGGTAAAAGAGATCCAATCACAGTTATACTCAATGTAAACTAATAGTAATACATGCAAATGACAGCGGTGCTCTCCAACAGGTGATTTTTAATAAGAGGATGATGACTCAACATAAAAGTAAATAGATAGGCCCTTCTCAGTGGGAAGCAAGGATTTGTAGAGGTGCTAGAGCTCGATTTTGAAATAGAGATGAACAATATTTTTGAGTGGTATACTTTCATTGTCAACATAACAACCGAGAGATCTCGATATCTTCCATGCTACACACATTATTGGCGGTTCCCAAATAGAATGGTAAAGTTTATACTCCCCCTACCACAAACAAACATCAATGCATGGCTTGTCTGAAACAACGGGTGCATCCAACTAATAACAATCCTGGGGAGTTTTGTTTGCAATTATTTTAATTTAAGCATGGGACTGGGCATCCTGGCTACCGGCCATTTTCTCGTGAGTGAGGAGCGGAGTCCACTCCTCTTGAGAATAACCCGCCTAGCATGGAACATATAGACATCCCTAGTTGATACATGAGCTATTCAAGCATACAAAACAGAATTTTATTTGAAGGTTTAGAGTTTGGCACATACAAATTTACTTGGAACGGCAGGTAGATATCACATATAGGAAGGTATGGTGGACTCATATGGAATAACTTTGGGGTTTATGGAAGTGGATGCACAAGCAGTAATCCCGCTTAGTACAAGTGAAGGCTAGAAAGAGACTGGGAAGCGACCAGCTAGAGAGCGACAATAGTCATGAACAAGCATTAAAATTAATCAACGCTGAGTGCAAGCACGAGTAGGATATAATTCACCATTAACATAAATATCGTGGAGGCTATGTTGATTTTGTTTCAACTACATGCGTGAACATGTGCCAAGTCAAGCCACTCGAATTGTTCAAAGGAGGATACCACCCTATCATACCACATCACAACCATTTTAATAGCATGTTGGCACACAAGGTAAAGCATTATAAACTCCTAGCTAATTAAGCATGGCATGAGCAACTATAATCCCTAATTGTCATTGCAAACATGTTTCATTCATAATCGGCTGAATCAGGAACGATGAACTAATCATATTTACAAAAACAAGATAGGTCGAGTTCATACCAGCTTTTCTCATATCAATCAGTCCATCATATATCGTCATTATTGCCTTTCACTTGCACGACCGAACGGTGTGGATAATAATAATAGTGCACGTGCATTGGACTAAGCTGGAATCTGCAAGCATTCAATACACAAGAGAAGACAAGGTAATATGGGCTCTTGGTTAAATCAACAATAATGCATATGAGAGCCACTCAACATTTTCATCATGGTCTTCTCCTCTCGACCCCAAAAGAAACGAAAAGAAACAAAACTATTTACACGAGAAAGCTCCCAACAAGCAAAAGAAGAACGAGAAATCTTTTTGGTCTTTCTTTTAATTATTACTACTGAAGGCATGGGAAGTAAACTAGCTAAAAGCTACAACTAATTTTTTTGGTTTTTCTTAAGGTTTTCGAACACATAAGAAGAATGTTGGAAAAGAAAATAAACTAGCACAGATATTACAATGAAAAAGTATGAGCACCGATGACTGGCATGAGTGTGTGAACATGAATGTAATGTCGGTGAGAAATACGTACTCCCCCAAGCTTAGGATTTTGGGCTAAGTTGGTCTATGGCCACGGCTGGCCTGGTGGATATCCAAAGTTGTAGCCGGGGTCATACTGAGATACAACAACTACTGCCTGACAAGCTGCAGCTTGGAGGCGAGTTGCCTCCATCCTCCTCTCGTACTCGTTCGCCTCCTCCCTGGTTATAACACATATCCTTTTTGCCTGAAAGTCAAAGAAAGTAGGAGCAGGGAGAGCAACATGGACGGTGCGCCGTCTGTCAAAGATTAGTCGGTACTGAAGGAACTGATCGTTCCTCTCAACAAACTGGTGGCGAACCATAGAATCATAATCTAGATAAGTAGGAGGCAACTCAATATCATTTCCACGTATTGGTATATCAAGATAGTTAGCTACACGAGTTGCATAAATTCCACCAAACAAATCTCCACTTATACTGTTGTGATGCAACCTACGTGCAGCAATATCCCCCAAGTTATATTGTTTATCACCTAATACCGCACTCTTGAGGACACTAAGATCTGGAACACACACATGACAAGCCTCATCTTTACCGTTAATACATCTACCAATGAAGAGAGCAAAATAATGTATGGAAGGGAAATGAATGCTTCCTATGGTAGCTTGCGTGATTTCCCTAGATTCCCCCATAGTGATACTAGCAAGAAAGTCTTTATATTGAAATTTGCGAGGTTCACTAACATTGCCCCATTGCAGCAGTTTACAAGCAATATTAAAATCTTCTAGGTCCATGGTATATGATTTATCATAAAGATCAAATAAAACAGTGTGAGAATTGCACGAGGATGTAAATTTAAACCTTCTCACAAACGAATCAGTTAAATAGAGGTATTGCCGACACTTATCTGACATGAAGCTCTCAAGGTTAGCGTTACGCACATATGCGTCAAATTCATCCTTGATGCCTGCCTGGACTATGAACTCCTCTGACGACCATTCACAAGGTCGCACTTGGGCTTCCCGTGGTAGTTCATTGTTCGGCTCACATATCGCGAGCCTTGGGCCTTGCTTCCTTGAGGAACCACCTTGGTACATTTTCTTAAACATTTTTTCTTCCTCTGAAAAATTTCTAAAATTTTTGGTGACTCAAAATAAAGTGAATCAAACTCAACAAGATTGATAGCAACTGCTCCTACAAGTGCCTAGAGACGATATCATGCATTAAAACTACTTTTGACCACATAAATTTGATATGCAAGCTCAAGAATAGGGTCACCTAAGCAGCAAAAATTTGCAATAAATAAAGCACTAGAACAAAAACTAATTGGACCATTGGAGGAGTCACATACTGAAGAACAATCCCCCACAGCAGTTTTGTGAATGGAGCTTTGAGCTAGGAGATCGAAAATGGTAGCAAGATGAGCTAGAACTCGGGTTTGAGCTGTGGGAGGATTTTTTCTGGAGGAAGACGAATGTGTGGGTGCAGGAATAAGTGGAGGGGGCCACGTGGGGCCCATGAGGCACGGGCGCATGCCCTAGGGGGTGGGCGCGCCCTGAACCCTCGTGGCCAGGTGGTGTGGCCCCCTGGTGTGTTCTCAGTGCCAATAATTCTTAAATATTCTACAAAAACTCATATAAAATTTTCAGGGCATTTGCAGAACTTTTATTTTTGGGGTATTTTTTATTGCAAGGATAATTCAGAAACAGACAAAAAAAATATTATTTTTGCTTTATTTAATCTAAATAACATAATGTAAAAAGAGGGTACAGAGAGTTGTGCTTTCTAACTTCATCCATCTCATGCTCATCAAAATGAATCCATTAACAAGGCTGATCAAGTCTTGTTAACAAACTCTTTCCGAATAACATGAAACCTGAGAATTTTCGAATAACACTAAGTTACCTCAACGGGGATATGTATGTCCCCAACAATAAGAATATCATATTTCTTCTTGATAGTAGGGAGAGGAAATTGAAAACCTCCAATAGTAATTGTTGAAGTTTTTCCAATAGAATTGATATTGTGGACTTGAGGTTGTTTCCTCGGAAAGTGTACTGTATGCTCATTACCATTAACATGAAGAGTGACATTGCCTTTGTTGCAATCAATAACAGCCCCTGCAGTACTCAAAAAGGGTCTACCAAGAATAATCGACATACTATCATCCTTGGGAGTATCAAGAATAACAAAGTCCATTAAAATTATCGTCCTCTTATCATGACGTTGATTCTTTGATTGTGGGTTATCAAGATCAACAGCAGGTTCAATCTCTACATCATTGTCATTGCTAGGTTGAGCATCAACATCAACATCATCATTAATATTATCACTAGGTTCATGTTCATTACCAGATTGTGTTTCAGCATCATAAATAGAAATATCATTGGGATTCTCAGGTGTGTCAACAACAGGTTCACTAGAAGCATGCAAAGTCCTATAGTTTTTCTTTTTCTTCTTCTTAGAAGAACTAGGTGCATCAACATTAGTTCTCTAAGAATCTCGCTCAATTCTCTTAGGGTGGCCCTAAGGATACAAAGGTTCCTGAGTCATTTTACCCCCTCTAATCACAACTCTAACATCATTATCATTTTTCTTATTATTTAATTCATTGAGCTAATCATTCTGAGCTTTAAGTACTTGTTCCACTTGAGTGGTAACCATAGAATCATGTTTACTAATAAGTTTAAGTTCACCTTTAACTCTAGACATATAATCACTCAAGTGCTCAATCATATAAGCATTGCGTTTCAATTGTCTACCAACATAAGCATCGAAGTCTTCTTGTTTAGCCATAAAATTATCAAACTCATCCAAGCATTGGCTAGCAAAATTAGTAGATGGGATTTCACCCTTATCAAATCTATAGAGAAAATTTACCTTTACTACCTATGTTGGGTTATCAAGACCATGTATTTCTTCAATAGGTGGTAAATTCTTAACATCTTCAGCTTTAATACCTTTTTTTTCATAGATTTATTTGCCTCTTGCATATCTTCAGGACTGAGAAATAGAATACCCCTTTTCTTCGGAGTTGGCTTAGGAGTTGGTTCAGGAAGTGTCCAATCATTTTCATTACTCAACGTATTATTCAATAGTAATTCAGCTTGATCAACAGTTCTTTCCCTGAAAACACAACCAGCTCAACTATCCACATGGTCTCTGGAAGCATTAGTTAGTCCATTATAAAAGATATCAAGTATTTTATTTTTCTTAAGAGGATGATCAGGCAAAGCATTAAGTAATCAAAGAAGCCTCCCCAAGCTTTTGGGAGACTCTCTTCTTCAATTTGCACAAAACTATATATTTCCCTTAAGGCAGCTTGTTTCTTGTGAGCGGGGAAATATTTAGCAGAGAAGTAATAAATCATATCCTGGGGACTACGCACACAACCAGGATCAAGATAATTAAAGCAATGTTTTAGCATCACCCTTTAATGAGAACAGAAACAACTTAAGGATAAAGTAATAGCGAGTTTTCTCATCATTAGTGAACAGGGTGGCTATATCATATAATTTAGTAAGATGTGCCACAACAATTTCAGATTCGTAGCCATAAAAAGGATCAGATTCAACCAAAGTTATTAACTCAGGATCGACAGAGAAATCATAATCCTTATCCGAAATACAGATAAGTGAAGTAGCAAAAACAGGGTCATGTTTCATTCTAGCATTCGAAGACTTTTCTTTCAACTTAGCTAATAGTTTCTTAAGATCATATCTATCATTGTAAGCTAAAAAGTCTCTAGAAGTTTCTTCATCCATAACATAACCCTCAGGCACAACAGGCAATTCATATCTAGGGGGAGAATCTTCGGCATCACTTTCATCAATATTATCAGTTTCAATAATTTCATTCTCTCTAACCCTAGCAAGTTGTTCATCAAGAAATTCACCTAATGGCACAGTATAATCAAGCATAGAAGTAGTTTCATCATAAGCATCATGCAAAGCAGAAGTGTCATCATCAATAACATGCGACATATCAGAATGAATAGCAGGAGTACGTGTCGCAAGTTTACTCAAACAGAAGGTGAATCAAGTGCAGAGCTAGATGGCAGTTCCTTACCTCCCCTCGTAGTTGAGGGGAAAATCTTGGTTCTTTCATCTTTCTAGTTCCACATAGTGATCAACAGATATAAATCCCAAGCGACTCAAAGAATAGAGCTATGCTCCCCGGCAACGGCGCCAAAAAATATGTGAAAAGCTCATAGGCATTGGATCGGTGATAAATAATTATGTCGGATGCAATTCCTCATGCAACAGTTATAACATAGGGTGACACAGAACTAGCTCCAGTTCATCAATGTAATGTAGGCATGTATTCCGAATATAGTCATACGTGCTTATGGAAAAGAACTTGCATGACATCTTTTTTCCTACCCTCCTGTGGCAGCGGGGTCCTATCGGAAACTAAGGGATATTAAGGCCTCCTTTTAATAGAGTACCGGAACAAAGCATTAACACTTAGTGAATACATGAACTCCTCAAACAATAGTCATCACCGGGATTGGTCCCGATTATTGTCACTTCGGGGTTACCGGATCATAACACATAGTAGGTGACTATTGACTTGCAAAATAGGATCAAGAACTGACATATATTCATGGAAACATAATAGGTTCAGATATGAAATCATGGCACTCGGGCCCTAGTGACAAGCATTAAGCATAGCAAAGTCATAGCAACATCAATCTCAGAACATAACGGATACTAGGGATCAAACCATAACAAAACTAACTCGATTACATGATAAATCTCATCCAACCCATCACCGTCTAGCAAGCCTACGATGGAATTACTCATGCATGATACGTCTCTGTCGTATATGCTTTTCCAAACACTTTTGCCCTTGTTTTGGACTCTAACTTGCATGATTTGAATGGAACTGACCCGGACTGACGTTGTTTTCAGCAGAATTGCCATGGTGTTATTTTTTGCGCAGAAATAAAAGTTCTCGGAATGACCTGAAAATCAAGGGAGATTATTTTTGGAATATATAAAAATACTGGCCAAAGAATCAACGTCAGGGGGCCCACACCCTGTCCACGAGGGTGGGGGCACGCCTACCCCCCTGGGCGCGCTCCCCTGCCTCGTGGGCCCCCTGATGCTCCACCGACGTCCATCCTGACTCCATATATTCACGTTCTGGGATAAAAAAAATCAGAGAGAAGGATTCATCGTGTTCTACGATATGGAGCCGCTGCCAAGCCCTAAACGCTCCCGGGAGGGCTGATTTGGAGTCCGTTCGGGGTTTCGGAGAGGGGAATCCGTCGCCATCGTCATCATCAACCTTCCTCCATCACCAATTTCATGATTCTCACCGTCGTGCGTGAGTAATTCCATCATAGGCTTGATGGACGGTGATGGGTTGGATGAGATTTATCATGTAATCGAGTTAGTTTTGTTAGGGTTTGATCCCTAGTATCCACTAGATTCTGAGATTGATGTTGCTATGACTTTGATATGCTTAATGCTTGTCACTAGGGCCCGAGAGCCATGATTTCAGATCTGAACCTATTATGTTTTCATGAATATATGACAGTTCTTGATCCTATCTTCCAAGTCTATAGTCGCCTATTATGTGTTATGATCCGTTAACCCCGAAGTGACAATAATCGGGATACTTACCGGTGATGACCGTAGTTTGAGGAGTTCATGTATTCACTATGTGTTAATGCTTTGGTCCGGTACTCTATTAAAAGGAGGCCTTAATATCCCTTAGTTTCCAATAGGACCCCGCTACCACGGGAGGGTAGGACAAAAGATGGCATGCAAGTTCTTTTCCATAAGCACGTATGACTATATTCGGAATACATGCCTACATTAGATTGATGAACTGGAGCTAGTTCTGTGTCACCCTATGTTATAACTATTGCATGAGGAATCGCATCTGACATAATTATCCATCACTGATCCATTGCCTACGAGCTTTTCATATATTGTTCTTCGCTTATTTACTTTTCCATTGCTACTGTTACAATCACTATAAAAGCAAAATTGTTACTTTTGCTACCATTACCACTATTATCATATTACTTTGCTACTAAATACCTTGCTGCAGATATTAAGTTTCCAGGTGTGGTTTAATTGACAACTCAGCTGCTAATACTTGAGAATATTCTTTGGCTCTCCTTTTGTCGAATCAATAAATTTGGGTTGAATACTCTACCCTCGAAAACTGTTGCGATCCCCTATACTTGTGGGTTATCAAAACTATTTTCTGGCGCCATTGCCCGGGAGCATAGCTCCATTCTTTCAGTCACTTGGGATTTATATCTGCTGGTCACTATGAAGAACTTGAAAAATCAAAGAACCAAGATTTTTCACTTGGGAGGTAAGGAACTGCCATCTAGCTCTGCACTAGATTCACCTTTTGTTTTGAGTAAACGTGCGACACCTACACATGCTATTGATTCTGATAGGTCGCATGTTATAGATGATGCCACTTCTGCTTTGCATGATACTTACGATGAAACTATTTCTATGCTTGATAATACTGTGCCATTAGGTGAATTTCTTGATGAACAACTGGCTAGGGTTAGAGAGAATGAAATTATTGAAACTAATAATATTAATGAAAGTGATGATGAAGATTCTCCCCTAGATATGAATTGCCTGTTGTCCCTGAGGGTTGTGTTATGGATGAAGAAACTGCTAGAGACTTTCTTGCTTGCAATGATAGATCTGGTCTTAAGAAATTATTAGCTAAGCTTAAAGAAAAGTCTTTGAACGCTAGAATGAAATATGACCCTGCTTTTGCTACTTCACCTATCTTTAATACTGATAAGGATTATGATTTCTCTGTCGATCCTGAGTTAATTACTTTGTTTGAATCTGATCCTTTTTATGGCTATGAATCTGAAACTGTTGTGGCACATCTTACTAAATTAAATGATATAGCCACCCTGTTTATGTTGGGGAACATAGTAATTTCAAAAAAATTCCTACGCACATGCAAGATCATGGTGATGCATAGAAACGAGGAGAGTGTTGTCCACGTACCCTCGTATACCAAAAGCGGAAGCGTTAGCACAACGCGGTTGATGTAGTCGTACGTCTTCGTGATCCGACCGATCAAGTATCGAACGCACGGCACCTCTGAGTTCAGCACATGTTCAGCCCGATGACGTCCCTCGAACTCCGATCCAACTGAGTGTTGAGGGAGAGTTTCGTCAGCATGACGGCGTGGTGACGATGATGATGTTCTACCGACGTAGGGCTTCGCCTAAGCACCGCTACAGTATTATCGAGGTGGACTATGGTGGAGGGGGGCACCGCACACGGCTAAAAGATCAAATCAATTGTTGTGTCTATGGGGTGCCCCTGCCCCTGTATATATAGGAGAAAGGGGGAGGTGCGTCCGGCCAGGAGGAGGCGCGCCAGGAGGAGTCCTACTCTCACCGGGAGTAGGACTCCCTCCCTCCCTTGTTGGATTAGGAGAAGGGGGGAAAGAGGAGGGAGAGAGGAAGGAAGGGGGGGGGGGCGCCGCCCCCCTCTCCTTGTCCTATTCGGACTAGAGGGGGAGGGGCGCGCGGCCCTGCCCCAGCTGCCTCTCCTCTTCTCCACTAAGGCCCACAATGGCCCATTAAGCCCCCGGGGGTTCCGGTAACCCCTCGGTACTCCGGTAAAATCCCGATTTCACTCGAAACACTTCCGATATCCAAAAATAGGGTTCCAATATATCAATCTTCATGTCTCGACCATTTCAAGACTCCTCGTCATGTCCGTGATCACATCCGGAACTCCGAACAACCTTCGGTACATCAAAACTCATAAACTCATAATATAACAGTCATCGAAACTTTAAGCGTGCGGACCCTACGGGTTCGAGAACTATGTATACATGACCGAGACACGTCTCCGGTCAATAACCAATAGCGGAACCTGGATGCTCATATTGGCTCCCACATATTCTACGAAGATCTTTATCGGTCAGACCGCATAACAACATACGTTGTTCCCTTTGTCATCGGTATGTTACTTGCCCGAGATTCGATCGTCAGTATCTCAATACCTAGTTCAATCTCGTTACCGGCAAGTCTCTTTACTTGTTCCGTAATACATCATCCCGCAACTAACTCATTAGTTGCAATGATTGCAAGGCTTAAGTGATGTGCATTACCAAGTGGGCCCAGAGATACCTCTCCGACAATCGGAGTGACAAATCCTAATCTCGAAATACGCCAACCCAACAAATACCTTCGGAGACACCTGTAGAGCACCTTTATAATCACCCAGTTACGTTGTGACATTTGGTAGCACACAAAGTGTTCCTCCGGTAAACGAGAGTTGCATAATCTCATAGTCATAGGAACATGTGTAAGTCATGAAGAAAGCAATAGCAACATACTAAACGATCGAGTGCTAAGCTAACGGAATGGGTCAAGTCAATCACATCATTCTCCTAATGATGTGATCCCGTTAATCAAATGACAACTCATGCCTATTGCTAGGAAACATAACCATCTTTGATCAATGAGCTAGTCAATTAGAGGCATACTAGTGACATTCTGTTTGTCTATGTATTCACACAAGTATTATGTTTCCGGTTAATACAATTCTAGCATGAATAATAAACATTTATCATGATATAAGGAAATAAATAATAACTTTATTATTGCCTCTAGGGCATATTTCCTTCAGTTTACTCATGATGAGAAAACTCGCTATTACTTTATCCTTAAGTTGTTTCCGTTCTCATTAAAGGGTGATGCTAAAACATGGTTTAATTCTTTTGATCCTGGTTGTGTGTGTAGTCCCCGGGATATGATTTATTACTTCTCCGCTAAATATTTCCCCGCTTATAAGAAACAAGCTGCCTTAAGGGAAATATGTAATTTTGTGCAAATTGAAGAAGAGAGTCTCCCACAAGCTTGGGGGAGGATTCTCCAATTACTTAATGCTTTGCCTCATCATCCTCTCAAGAAGAATGAAATACTTGATATCTTTTATAATGGACTAACCGATGCTTCAAGAGACTACCTGGATAGTTGTGCCGGTTGTGTTTTCAGGGAAATAACTATTGATCAAGCTGAATTGCTATTGAACAATATGTTGAGTAATGAAAATGATTGGACACTTCCTGAACCAACTCCTAAGCCAACTCCGAAGAAAAGGGGTATTCTATTTCTCAGTCCTGAAGATATGCAAGAGGCAAATAAATCTATGAAAGAAAAAGGTATTAAAGCTGAAGATGTTAAGAATTTACTACCTATTGAAGAAATACATGGTCTTGATAACCCGACACAGGTAGTAAAGGTAAATTCTCTCTATAGATTTGATAAATGCGAAATCCCATTTACTAAGTTCGCTAGCCAATGCTTGGATGATTTTGATGACTTTATGGTTAAACAAGAAAACTTCAATGCTTATGTTAGTAGACAATTGAAACACAATGCTGATATGCTTGAACACTTGAGTGATTATATGTCTAGAGTTAAAGGTGAACTTAAACTTATTAGTGAACATGCTTCTATGGCTACCACTCAAGTAGAACAAGTGCTTAAAGCTCAGAATGATTTGCTCAATGAATTAAATAATAAGAAGAATGATAATGCTGTTAGAGTTATGACTAGAGGGGGTAAGATGATTCAGGAACCTTTGTATCCTGAGGGCCACCCTGATACGTCTCCAACGTATCTATAATTTTTGGTTGCTCCATGCTATATTATCTACTGTTTTGGGTAATACTGGGCTTTATTTTCCACTTAATATTACTTTTGGGACTAACCTATTAACCGGAGGCCCAACCCAGATTTGTTGTTTTATGCCTATTTCAGTGTTTTGAAGAAAAGGAATATCAGACGGAGTCGAAATGGAATGAAATCAACCGGAGAAGTTATTTTTGGAAGGAAACACACCCGATGGACTTGGACCCTACGTCAAGGAAGGAATGAGGTGCTCACAAGGGTGGGGGGTGCCCCCCCTAGGGCGCGCCCCTGTCTCGTGGGTCCCTCGTGGCTCCCCTGACGTGCTTCTTCTGCCTATATAACTCCATATACCCTAAAACTTCCAGAACGCAAGATAGATCGGGAGTTCCACCGCCAGAAGCCTCTGTAGCCACCAAAAGTCAATCGGGACCCTGTTTCGGCACCCTGCCGGAGGGGGGAACCCTCACCGGTGGCAATCTTCATCATCCCGGTCCTCTCCATGACGAGGAGGGAGTAGTTCTCCCTCGGGGCTGAGGGTATGTACCAGTAGCCATGTGTTTGATCTCTCTCTCTCTCTCTCGTGTTCTTGAGATGATACGATCTTGATGTATCGCGACCTTTGCTATTATAGTTGGATCCTATGATGTTTCTTCCCCCCTCTTCTCTCTTGTAGTGAATAGGGTTTCCCCTTTGAAGTAATCTTATCGGATTGAGTCTTTAAAGACTTGAGAACACTTGATGTATGTCTTGCCGTGGATATCTGTGGTGACAATGGGATACCACGTGCCACTTGATGTATGTTTTGGTGACCAACTTGCGGGTTTCGTGACATTGGGAACCTATGCATAGGGGTTGGCACACGTTTTCGTCGTGATTCTCTAGTAGAACTTTGGGGCACTCTTTGAGGTCCTTTGTGTTGGTTGAATAGATGAATCTGAGATTGTGTGATGCATATCGTATAATCATACCCATGGATACTTGAGGTGACATTGGAGTATCTAGGTGACATTAGGGTTTTGGTTGATTTGTATCTTAAGGTGTTATTCTAGTACGAACTCTAGGGCTGTTTGTGACACTTATAGGAATAGCCCAACGGATTGATGGGAAAGAATAACTTTGAGGTGGTTTCGTACCCTACCATAATCTCTTCGTTCGTTCTCCGCTATTAGTGACTTTGGAGTGACTCTTTGTTGCATGTTGAGGGATAGTTATGTGATCCAATTATGTTATTATTGTTGAGAGGACTTACACTAGCGAAAGTATGAACCCTAGGCCTTGTTTCAACACATTGCAATACCGTTTACGCTCACTTTTATCACTTTCTACCTTGCTGTTTTTATTATTTCAGATTACAAATACCCATATCTATTATCCATATACCACTTGTATCACCATCTCTTTGCCGAACTAGTGCACCTATACAATTTACCATTGTATTGGGTGTGTTGGGGACACAAGAGACTCTTTGTTATTTGGTTGCAGGGTTGCTTGAGAGAGACCATCTTCATCCTACGCCTCCCACGGATTGATAAACCTTAGGTCATCCACTTGAGGGAAATTTGATACTGTCCTACAAACCTCTGCACTTGGAGGCCCAGCAACGTCTACAAGAAGAAGGTTGTGTAGTAGACATCACACCCCAAGAGAATTGAGCAAGATTCTCAAAGAACTAATGTTGATGCACCTAAAGAAGAAGAAGAAGAAAAATGATAGGACTTTGCATGCTTCTAGTGAACCTGTTGTAGACACACCTGGGAATCCCAATGATATTTCTTTTTCTGATGCTGAAACACAATCTGGTAATGAACATGAACCTAGTGATAATATTAATGATGATGTTCATGTTGATGCTCAACCTAGCAATAACAATGATGTAGAGATTGAACCTGCTGTTGATCTTGATAACCCACAAAGAATCAACGTTATGATAAGAGAGACTTTGTTGCTAGGAAGCACGGTAAGGAAAGAGAGCCATGGGTTCAAAAACCCATGCCTTTTCCTCCTAAACCGTCCAAGAAAAAGGATGATGAGGATTTTGAGCGCTTTGCTGTATTAGACCTATCTTTTTGCGTATGCGGTTGACTGATATGCTTAAAATGAATCATTATGCTAAATACATGAAGGATATTGTTACTGATAAAAGAAAGATACTGGAAGATGAAATTTCCACCATGCTTGCTAATTATACTTTTAAGGGTGGAATACCAAAGAAACTAGGAGATCCAGGAGTACCAACTATACCATGCTCCATTAAAAGAAACTATGTTAAAACTACTTTATGTGATCTTGGAGCCGGCGTTAGTGTTATGCCTCTCTCTTTATATCGTAGACTTGATTTGAATAAGTTGACACCTACTGAAATATCTTTGCAAATGGCTAATAAATCAACTGCTATACCTGTCGGTATTTGTGAAGATGTGCCTGTTGTGGTTGCAAACGTTACTATCTTAATGGACTTTTGTTATTCTTGGTATTCCCGAGGAAGATAGTATGTCGATTATCCTTGGTAGACCATTTTTGAATACTGCAGGGGCTGTTATTGATTGCAACAAAGGCAATGTCACTTTTCATGTTAATGGTAATGAACATACGGTACACTTTTCAAGGAAACAACCTCAAGTCCACAGTATCAATTCTATTGAAAAAATTTCAACTATTACTATTGGAGGTTTTGAATTTCCTCTTCCTACTCTCAAGAAGAAATATGATATTCTTATTGTTGGGGACATGCATATCCCAGTTGAGGTAACCTAGTGTTATTCGAAATTTCTCCGGTTTCATGCAATTCGGAATGAGTTTGTTAACAAGACTTGATCAACCTTGTTAGTGGATTCCTTTTGATGAGCATGAGATGGATGAAGTTAGAAAGCACAACCTTCAGTACCCTCTTTTTACTTTCTGTTATTTATATTAAATAAAGCAAAAATAGTATTTTTTGTTTATTTTCTGAATTATCCATGCAATGAAAATACGCCGAAATAAAAGTTCTCCAAATGCCCTGAAAATTTAATATGATTTTTTCTAGAATATTTGCGAATATCTGGCACTGAGAACACACCAGGGGGACCCACCACGTGCCCACGAGGGTGGAGGGCGCGCCCTACCCCCTGGGCGTGCCTCCTGCCTCGTGGACCCCACGTGGGTCCCCTCCACTTATTCCAGCACCCGCACACTCCTTCCTCCAGAAAAAATCACTAGCTAGCTCAAACCTGAGTTCTAGCTCATCTTGCTGCCATTTTCGATCTCCTTGCTCAAAGCTCCATTCATACAACTGCTTTGGGGGATTGTTCTTCGGTATGTGACTCCTCCAATGGTCCAATTAGTTTTTGTTCTAGTGCTTTATTTATTGCAAATTTTTTCTTCTTAGGTGACCATGCTCTTGAGCTTGCATGTCAAATTTATATGGTCCCAAGTAGTTTTAATGCATGATATAGTCTCTGGGCACTTGTGGGAGTAGTTACTATCAATATTGTTGAGTTTGGTTCACTTTTATTTTGAGTCACTAAAATTTTTAGAAATTTTTCAGAGGAAGAAATATGTTTAGGAAAATGTACCAAGGTGGTTCCTCAAGGAAGCAAGGCCCAAGGCCCGCAATACGAGAGCCAGACAATGAACTAACAAGGGAGGCTCAAGTGCGACCTTGTGAATGGCCGTCAGAGGACTTCATGGTTCGGGCAGGAATCAAGGAAGAATTTTACGCATATGTGTGTAACGCTGATCTGGAGAGCTTCGAGGCAGATAAGTGCCGACAATACCTCTACTTAACTGATTCGTTTGTGAGAAGGTTTAAATTTACATCCTCGCGCAATTCTCACACTGTCCTATTTGATCTTTATGATAAATCTTATACCATGGATTTAGAGGATTTTAATACTGCTTGTAAACTCCCGCAGTGGGGTAGTGCTAGTGAACCTCGCAAATCTGAATATAAAGACTTTCTTGATAGTATAACTGTGGGGGGATCTAGGGAAATCACGCAAGCTACTATAGGGAGCATTCATTTTCCTGCTATACATTATTTTTCTCTCTTTATAGGTAGATGCATAAATGGTAAGGATGAGGCGTGTCACATGTGTGTTCCAGATCTTAGTGTTCTCAAGAGTGTTGTATTAGGAGATAGACAATATAACTTGGGGGGCCATTGTTGCACATAGGTTGCATAATAACAGTATTAATGGAGATTTATTTGGTGGAATTTATGCAACTCGTGTAGCTAACTATCTTGGAATATCCATACATGGAGATGATATTGAGTTGCCTCCCGCTTATCTAGATTATGATGCTATGGTTCGTCATCAGTTTGTTGAGAGGAATGAACAATTCCTCCAGTGCCGATTAATCTTTGACAGACGGTGCACCGTCCATGTTGCTCTCCCTGCTCCTGCTTTCTTTGACTTTTCAGGCAAAGGGGAGATATATTATAACCAGGAAGGAGGCAACGAGTATGAGAGGAGGACGGAGGCAGCCCACCTCCAAGCTGCAGCTCATGAGGCAATAGACGCTACATCTCAGTATGACCCCAGCTACAACTTTGATCCATGGGCATAGACCAACTTAGGCCAAAAGCCTAAGCTTGGGGCGTACGTATTTCTCACCGACATTACATTCATGTTCACACACTCATGACAGTTGTCGGTGCTCATACTTTTTCATTGTATCATCCATGCTAGTTTATTTTCTTTTTAAGCTTTCTTCTTGTGCGTTTTAAAAACCTAAAGAAAAAAACCAAAAAAATATTATTTGTAGCTTTTAGCTAGCTTACTTTTCATGCCTGTAGTAGCAGTAATTAAAAAGAAAACCCAAAAAGATTTCTCGTTCTTCTTTTGCTTGTTGGGAGCTTTCCCGTGTAAATAGTTTTGTTCCTTTCCTTTTCTTTGGGGGGCAAGAGGAGAAGACCACGATGAAATTGTTAAATGGCTCTTATATGCATTATTGTTGATTCAACCAAGAGCCATATTACCATGTCTTCTCCCATGTATTGAATGCTTTCAGATCCCAGCTTAGTCCAATGCACGTGCACTATTATTATTATCCACACTATTCGGTCGTGCAAGTGAAATGCAATAATGGCAATATATGATGAACTGATTGAGATGAGAAAAGCTGGTATGAACTCGACCTCTCTTGTTTTTGTAAATATGATTAGTCCATCGTTCCTGATTCAGCCAATTATGAATGAAACATGTTTGCAATGACAATTAGAGATTATAGTTGCTTATGCCATGCTTAATTTGCTAGGAGTTTATAATGGTTTACCTTGCGTGCCAACATGCTATTAAAATGATTGTGATGTGGTATGATAGGGTGGTATCCTCCTTTGAACGATTCGAGTGGCTTGACTTGGCACATGTTCACGCATGTAGTTGAAAAAAATCATCATAGCCTCTACAATATTTATGTTCATGGTGAATTATATCCTACTCATGCTCGCATTCGGTGATGATTAATTTTAATGCATGTTCATGACTGTTGTCGCTCTCTAGCTGGTCGCTTCACAGTCTCTTTCTAGCCTTCACTTGTACTAAGCGGGAATACTACTTGTGCATCCAATTCCATAAACCCCAAAGTTATTCCATATGAGTCCACCATACCTTCCTATATACGGTATCTACGTACCGTTCCAAGTAAATTTGTATGTGCCAAACTCTAAAGCTTCAAATAAACATTTTGTTTTGTATGCTCGAATAACTCATGTATCAACTAGGGCTGTCTGTATCCTCCATGCTAGGTGGGTTATTCTCAAGAGGAGTGGACTCTGCTCCTCACTCACAAGAAAATGGCTGGTCACCGGGATGCCCAGTCCCATGCTCACATCAAATCAAAATAATTGCACAAAACTCCCCCAGGATTATTGTTAGTTGGAGGCACCCGTTTTTTCGGGCAAGCCATGGATTGATGCTTGTTGGTGGTGGGGGAGTATAAACTTAACCATTCTGCTTGGGAACCGCCTATAATGTCTGTAGCATGGAAGATATCAAGATCTCTCGGTTGTTATATTGACAATGAAAGTATACCGCTCAAAATATTATTCATCTCTATTTCAAAACCGAGCTCTGGCACCTCTACAAATCCCTACTTCCCTCCGCGAAGGGCCTATATATTTACTTTTATGCTGAGTCATCATCCTCTTATTAAAAAGCACTAGTTGGGGAGCACCGCTGTCATTTGCATGTATTATTGTTAGTTTACATTGAGTATGACTTGACTGGATCTCTTTTACCATGAATTACAATTTCCAGTCAGCCCTTGATCTTTAAAGGTGCTCAGCATTTATGTTTTGCAGTCTCAGAAAGGGCTAGCAAGATACCATCTTGTTATATCGTATTATGATTGTTTTGAGAAAGTGTTGTCATCCGAGATTTATTATTATTGCTCGCTAGTTGATTATGTCATTGATATGAGTAAACATGAGACCTAAATGTTATTGTGAATATGGTTAGTTCCTAATCTTTGCTAAAAACTTGAATGCTGGCTTTACATATTTGCAACAACAAGAGCAAACAGTGTTTGTAAAAGTTTTTCTTTATCACTTTCAGTTTATCAACTGAATTGCCTAAGGACTAGCAAAGGTTTATGCTTGGGGGAGTCGACACGTCTCTGTTGTATCTACTTTTCCAAACCCTATTGCCCTTGTTTTGGACTCTAACTTGCATGATTTGAATGGAACTAACCCGGACTGACGCTGTTTTCAGCAGAATTGCCATGGTTTATTTTTGTGCAGAAGTAAAAGTTCTCGAAATGACCTGAAAATCAACGGAGATTATTTTTGGAATATATAAAAAATACTGGCGAAAGAATCAACGTCAGGGGCCCCACACCCTGTCCACGAGGGTGGGGGCGCGCCCCTACCTCGTGGGCCCCCTGATGCTCCACCGATGTCCATCCCGACTTCATATATTCATGTCCGGGGAGAAAAAAAATCAGAGAGAAGGATTCATCACGTTTTATGATACGGAGCCGCCACCAAGCCGTAAACTCTCTCGGGAGGGATGATCTGGAGTCCGTTCGGGGCTCTGGAGAGGGGAATCCATCGCCATCGTCATCATCAACCTTCCTCCATCACCAATTTCATGATGCTCACTGCCGTGCGTGAGTAATTCCATCGTAGTCTTGCTAGACGGCGATGGGTTGGATGATATTTATCATGTAATCGAGTTAGTTTTGTTAGGGTTTGATCCTTAGTATCCACTATGTTTTGAGACTGATGTTGCTATGAGTTTGCTGTGCTTAATGCTTGTCACTAGGGCCCGAGTGCCATGATTTCAGATCTGAACCTATTATGTTTTCATGAATATATGAGAGTTCTTGATCCTATCTTGCAAGTCTATAGTCGCCTATTATGTGTTATGATCCGTTAACCCTGAAGTGACAATAATCGGGATACTTACCGGTGATGACCGTAGTTTGAGGAGTTCGTGTATTCACTATGTGTTAATGCTTTGGTCCAGTACTCTATTAAAAGGAGGCCTTAATATCCCTTAGTTTCCAATAGGACCCCGCTGCCACGGGAGGGTAGGACAAAAGATGTCATGTAAGTTCTTTTCCATAAGCACGTATGATTATATTTGGAATACATGCCTACATTACATTGATGAACTGGAGCTAGTTCTGTCTCACACTATGTTATAACTATTGCATGAGGAGTCGCATCCGACATAATTATCCATCACTGATCCATTGCCTACGAGCTTTTCATATATTGTTCTTCGCTTATTTACTTTTCCATTGCTACTGTTATAATCACTATAAAACCAAAAATATTACTTTTGCTACCATTACCGCTACTATCATATTACTTTGCTACTAAATACCTTGCTGCAAATATTAAGTTTCTAGGTGTGGTTGAATTGAAAACTCAACTGCTAATACTTGAGAATATTCTTTGGCTGTGTCGAATCAATAAATTTGGGTTGAATACTCTACCCTCAAAAATTGTTGCGATCCCCTATACTTGTGGTTTATCAACGTACGGCAGTGAGCATCATGAAATTGGTGATGGAGGAAGGTTGACGATGATGATGGCGACGGATTCCCCTCTCCCGAGCCCTGAATGGACTCCAGATCAGCCCTCTCGAGAGAGATTAGGGCTTGGCAGCGGCTCCGTACCATAAAACGCGATGAATCCTTCTCTCTGATTTTTGTCTCCCTAAATCTGAATATATAGAGTTGGAGTTGAGGTCGGTGGAGCCTCAGGGGGCCCACGAGACAGGGGGCGCGCCCCCATCCTCGTCGACATGGGTGTGGGCCCCTTGACGTTGATTCTTTCGCCAGTACTTTTTATATATTCCAAAAATATTCTCCGTGAAGTTTCAGGTCATTCCGAGAACTTTTATTTCTCCACATAAATAACACCATGGCAATTCTGCTGAAAACATCGTCAGTCCGGGTTAGTTCCATTCAAACCATGCAAGTTAGAGTCCAAAACAAGGTCAAAAGTGTTTGGAAAAGTAGATACGATGGAGATGTATCACACATCATAAGAAGCCTTGCAAGCAAAGTAACTAATGAGTTAGTTATAGGATGATGTATTATGGAACGAGTAAAGAGACTTGCCGGTAACGAGATTGAACTAGGTATGAAGATATCGACGATCGAATCTCGGCAAGTAACATACCAATGACAAAGGGAATAACGTGTGTTTTCATAATGGTTCGACCGATAAAGATCTTCGTAGAATATGTAGGATCCAATATGAGCATCTAGGTTCCTCTATTGGTTATTGACCGGAGAGGTGTCTCGGTCATGTCTACATAGTTCTCGAACTCGTAGGGTCCGCAGCTTAACGTTCGATGATGATAGAGTATTATATGAGTTATGTGATTTGATGACCGAATGTTGTTCAGAGTACCGGATGAGATCACAGACATGACCAGTCTCGAAATGGTCGAGAGGTAAAGATTGATATATAGGACGATGGTATTCAGACACCGAAGTGTTCCGAAGGGTATCGGGTACTTATCGGGTCACCGGAAGGTGTTTTAGGTACCCCCGACAATCCTATGGGCCATATGGGCCTTGTGAAGGAACACACCAGCCCACAAGGGGCTGGTGCGCCCTATAAGGCTATAGGAGGAGGATAAGGAAAGGGGGAACAGAAAGGGAAGTGTGGATTAGGATTCCCACTTCTTTCCCTCACCTCTCTTTCCTTCCCCTTCATGCATACATGGAAAGGGGGCGCAGAGCAAGGCAGGGCCCTAGGGGGCAGCGGCCAACCCTAGGGCGCCCCTGTCTGCCTCTCCTCCCCTCCCACCTTTATATATATATATGTATATATATATATATATGTGTGTGTGTGTGTGCGCGTGTGTGTGTGGGGGGGGGGAGGGGCGCCTCACAAGCAGACACCAACAATTGTTAGCCGTGTGCGATGCCCCCTCCACAGTTTACGTCCTGCGGTCATATCTTCATAGTCCTTAGGCGAAGCCCTGCGCGGATCACTTCACCATCACCATCATCACACTGTCGTGCTGACGGAACTCATCTTCTTCCTCGACACCTTTGCTGGATCAAGAGGACGAGGGACGTCATCAAGCTGAACGTGTGCTGAACTCGGAGGTGTCTTATGTTCGGTGCTTGATTGGTTGGATCTAGAATAAGTTCGACTACATCAACTGCGTTGTCAAACGCTTCCTCTTTCGGTCTACGAGGGTACATGGACACACTCTCCCCCTCTCGTTGCTATGCATCTCCTAGATAGATCTTGCGTGGGCATAGGAAATTTTTGAAATTGCATGCTACGTTGCCCAACAGGGGATCGGAGCCAGGTCTATGCGTAGATGATATGCACAAGTAGAACACAAAGAGTTGTGGGCGGTGATCGTCATACTGCTTACCACCAATGTCTTATTTTGATTCGGCGGTATTGTTGGATGAAGCGGCCCGGACCAACCTTACATGACCACGTTCATGAGACCGGTTCCACCGCTAGACATGCAACTAGTTTTGCATAAAGGTGGCTGGCGGGCGTCTGTTTCTCCTACTTTAGTTGAATCAAATTTGACTACGGCCAGTCCTTGTTGAAGGTTAAAACAACAAACTTGATAAATTACCATTGTGGTTTTGATGCGTAGGTAAGAACGTTTCTTGCTAGAAGCCCGTATAAGCCACGTAAAACTTGCAACAACAAAGTATAGGACATCTAACTTGTTTTTGTAGGGCATGTTGTGATGAGATATGGTCAAGACATGATGTGATATACATTATTGTATGAGATGATCATGTTTTGTAAAAGTTACTGGCAACCGGCAGGAGCCTTATGCTTGTCTCCTTATTGTATGAATTGAAAACGCCATGTAATTGCTTTACTTTATCACTATGCGCTAGCGATAATTGTAGAAGCAATAGTTGGCGAGACGACCATGATGCTACGATGGAGATCAAGGTGTCAAGCCAATGACGATGGAGATCATGATGATGCTTTGGAGATGGAGATCCAAAGCACAAGATGATGATGGCCATATCATGTCACATATTTTGATTGCATATGATGTTTATCTTTTATGCATCTTATTTTGGTTAGTACAGTGGTAGCATTATAAGATGATCCCTTAACTAAAATTTCAAGGTATAAGTGTTCTCCTCGAGTATGCACCATTGCGACAGTTCATCGTGTTGAGACACCACGTGATGATCGGGTGTGATAGAATCTACGTTCACATACAACGGGTGCAAGACAATTTTGCACATCCGGAATGCTCGGGTTAAACTTGACGAGCCTGGCATGTACAGACATGGCCACAGAACACTGGAGACCGAAAGGTCGAATGTGAATCATATAGTAGATATGATCAACATAGAGATGTTCACCATTGATGACTACTCCATCTCACGTGATGATCGGACATGGTTTAGTTCATTTGGATCACGTATCATTTAGATGACTTGAGGGTTGTCTATCTAAGTGGGAGTTCTTAAGTAATTTGATTAATTGAACTTAATTTATCATGAACTTAGTCCTGATAGTATTTGCATATCTATGTTGTAGATCAATAGCTAGCTTATAGCTCCCCTGTTTTATTTTTTATATGTTCCTAGAGAAAACTAAGTTGAAAGATGATAGTAGCAATGATGCGGACTGGGTCCATGATCTGAAGATTATTCTCGTTGTTGCATAGAAGAATTATGTCCTTGATGCACCGCTAGGTGATAAACCTATTGCGGGAGCAGATGCAGATGTTATGAACATTTGACAAGCTCGATATGATGACTACTTGATAGTTTAGTGCGCCATGATTTACGGCTTAGAACCGGGACTTCAAAAATGTTTTGAATGCCACCGAGTATATGAGATGTTCCAAGAACTGAAATTGGTATTTCAGACTCATGCCCGTGTCGAGAGGTATAAGACCTCTCACAAGTACTTTGCCTACAAAGATGGAGGAGAATAGCTCAGCTAGTGAGCATGTGCTCAGAATATCTGAGTACTACAATCGCTTGAATCAAGTGGGAGTTAATCTTCCAGATAAGATAGTGATTGACAGAGTTCTCTAGTCACTATCACCAAGTTACTAGAACTTCATGATGAACTATAATATGAAAGGGATGACGATAATGATTCTCAAGCTCTTCGCGATGCTGAAATCAGCGAAGGTAGAAATCAAGAAGGAGCATTAAGTGTTCATGGTTAACAAGACCACTAGTTTCAAGAAAAAGGGCAAGGGAAAGAAAGGGAACTTCAAGAAGAATGGCAAGCAAGTTTCCACTCCCGTGAAGAAGCCCAAAGCTAGACCTAAGCCTGAAACTGAGTGCTTCTATGCAGAGGGAATGGTCACTGGAAGCGGAACAACCCCAAATACTTGGCGGATAAGAAGAATGGCAAAGTGAACAAAGGTATATTTGATATACATGTTATTGATATGTACTTTACTAGTGTTCATAGTAACCCATGGGTATTTGATACCGGTTTAGTTGCTAAGATTAGTAACTCAAAACAGGAGTTGCAAAATTAACATAGACTAGTTAAGGGCGAGGTGACAATGTGTGTTGGAATTGATTCCAAGGTTGATAAAATCACCATCGCACACTCACTCTACCTTCAGGATTAGTGTTGGACCTAAATAAATGTTATTTGGTGTTTGTGTTGAGCATGAATATAATTGGATCATGTTTATTGCAATACGGTTATGCATTTAAGTCAGAGAATAATTGTTGTTCTGTTTACATGAATAAAACCTTCTATGGTCATAGACATAATGTAAATGGTTTATTGAATCTCGATCGTAGTGATACACATATTCATAATATTGATGCAAAAAGATGCAAAGTTGATAATGATAGTGCAACATATTTGTGGCACTGCCGTTTAGGTCATATTGGTGTAAAGTGCATGAAGAAACTCCATGCCGATGGACTTTTGGAATCACTTCATTATGAATCATTTCATACTTGTGAACCATGCCTCATGGGAAAGATGGCTAAAACTTCGTTCCCCGGAACAATGGAGCGAGCTAATGACTTATTGGAAATAAAACATACCGATGTATGCAGTCCAATGAGTGTTGAGGCTCACGGTGGGTATCGTTATTTTTTTACCGTCACGGATGATTTGAGCAGATGTGGGTATATCAACTTAATGAAACAAAAGTCTGAAACATTTGAAAAGTTCAAAGAATTTTAGTGTGAAGTGGAGAATCATCATAAAAACAAAATAAAGTTTCTACGATATGATCGCGGAGGCGAATATTTGAGTTGAAAGTTTGGCCTTCATTAAAAACAATGTGGAATAGTTTCACAACTCACGCCACCTGGAACACCACAGCGTAATGGTGTGTCCGAACATCATAACCGTACTATATTAGATATGGTGCAACATATGATGTCTCTTACCGATTTACCAGTATCATTTTGGAGTTATGCATTAGAGACAGCTGCATTCACATTAAATAGGGCACCGTCTAAATCCATTGAGATGACACCGTATGAATTGTGGTTTGGCAAGAAACCTAAGCTGTCATTTCTTAAAGTTTGGGGTTGCGACACTTATGTCAAAAAGGCTTCAACCTGATAAGCTCGAATCCAAATCGGAGAAGTGCATCTTTATAGGATACCCTAAGGAAACAATTGGGTACACCTTCTACCACAAATCCGAAGGCAAGATCTTTGTTGCTGAGAATGGAACCTTTCTAGAGAAGGAGTTTCTCTCGAAAGAAGTGAGTGGGAGGAAAGTAGAACTTGATGAGGTAATTGTACCTCCTCTCGAAATTGGAAAGTAGCACATCAATGAAATCCGTTCCCGTGATGCCTACACCAACTAGAGAGGAAGCTAATGATGATGATCATGAAACTTCAGATCAAGTTACTACTGGACCTCGTAGGTCGAACAGAGCATGTTCCGCACCAGAGTGGTATGGTAATCCTGTCCTGGAAGTCATGTTATTAGACCATGGCGAACCTACAAACTATGAAGAAGCTATGATGAGCACAAATTTCAATAGATGGCTTGAGGCCATGAAATCTGAGATGGTATCCATGTATGAGATCAAAGTGTGGACTTTGGTGCACTTGCCCAATGATCGGCAAGCCATTGAGAATAAATGGATCTTCAAGAGAAAGATGGACACTGACGGTAGTGTTACTATCTACAAAGCTCGACTTATCCCAAAAGGTTTTTGACAAGTTCAAGGTGTTGACTACGATGAGATTTCCTCACTCGTAGCGATGCTTAAGTCTGTTTGAATCATGTTAGCAATTGCCGCATTTTATGAAATATGGCAAATGTCAAAACTGCATTCCTTGATGGATTTCTTAAAGAAGAGTTCTATATGATGCAACCAGAAGGTTTTATTCGATCCTAAAGGTGCTAACAAAGTGTGCAAGCTCCAGTGATCCATCTATGGACTGGTGCAAGCATCTCGGAGTTGGAATATACGCTTTGATGAGGTGATCAAAGCATATGGTTTTATACAGACTTTTGGTGAAGCCTGTATTTACAGGAAAGTGAGTGGGAGCTTTGTAGCATTTCTGATAGTATATGTGGATGACATATTGTTGATCGGAAATGATATAGAATTTCTGGATAGCATAAAAGGATACTTGAATAAGAATTTTTTCAATGAAAGACCTCAATGAAGCTACTTAAATATTGGGCATCAAGATCTCTAGGGATAGATCGAGACGCTTAATAGGACTTCCACAAAGCACATACCTTGGCAATATTTTTTTGAAGAAGTTCAAAATAGACCAGTCAAAGAAAGGGTTCTTGTCTATGTTGCAAGGTGTGAAGTTGAGTAAGACTCAAAACCTTACCACGACAGAAGATAGAGAGAGAATGAAAGTCATTCCCTATGCCTCAGCCATAGGTTCTATAAAGTATGCCATGCTGTATACCGGACCTATTGTATACCTTGCCATGAGTTTGTCAAGGGGGTACAATAGTGATCTAGGAGTAGATCACTAAACAACGGTCAAAATTATCCTTAGGTACCTAAAGAGGACTAAGGAAATGTTTCTCGGTTATGGAGGTGATAAACAGTTCGTCGTAAAGAGTTACATTGATGCAAGCTTTGACACTGATCTAGATGACTCTAAGTCTCAATCTAGATACCACTACAAAAAAAGACACATCCGTGACATTTTGGGCCGAACGAATTTTTTCCTGTCATACTTATGACACTTCTATGACGATAATTGTGACAAAACCCGGTATCATCATAGATGTGGTGGGGTCCTACTTCTATGACAAAAAATCATGACGAAAAATGGGCTTTTCGTCCTGGGCGGGCCGGAGACACAGCTGCATGACATTCTTTGGGCTGTCCATGACAGAAAAAACCGTGGTAGAAGCGAGGGCGCGGAAAATATCGGGGAGTCCCCAGTTACGGTGGGTGGTTGGGGGCCGAGCGATGCACATTTCTCTCACACGTACGCGCGTGTGTGCGAGGCATTGGGCTCTAACTGAACCCAAGCAAGGCATTGGACTATAACTGAACCCGAGCTATTGCACTGCAGGCTACGCGTTACTAAAACCGAGCGATCGATGGATGGCTGTTAACTAAACCCGATCGAGCGATTCCTTCGCTACTGCTGCTAACTGAAGCCGATCGATGCTGCCTCTGGATGAACAATGAGCGTTGCGGGGGGGTGGGGTGGATGAACAGTTCCTGGTGGGGGGGGGATGAACAAGACCCCGTGGTGTTGCCTCTGGATGAACAGTACCCCGATCGATCGAGCCAGTTGGGGCTGGATGAACAGGACCCCGTGGAGGGCAGGATGAACAGGACCACCCCATGGAGGGCAGGATGAACAGTAGACGGTGGAGGGCAGGATGAATAGTAGCATGTGGAGGGGTGGTTGAACAGGAGCCCGTGGAGAGGGTTGGTTGAACAGTAGCCGGTGGAGTAGCGCGCGGTGGAGGCTGAATGAAGAGGAGCTCGTGGATGAACAGTCACAGGTGGAGGCTGGAGGAGGTCGATGGTGGATGAACAGTAGCCCGTGGAGGCTGGAGGGGGTCGACGGTGGAGATGAACAATATCTCGTGGAGTCCCTATTTGCGGTATGCCACACCCCTCCCGATGAACAGGACCCCTGTTTCGACCGTACTGCTCCAACACAAGTCCGTTTCATCCGTTTTGCGGTACGCCACACCCCTCCCGATCAACAGGACCCCCGTTTAGACCGTAGAAGGTCCGTTTCCTCTGTTTTGTGGTACGCCAGACCCCTCCCGATGAACAGGATCCCGTTTCGAACGTAGTCGGTCGAACACAAGGCCGTTTCCTCCGTTCTGTGGTACGCCAGGCCTCGTTTCCATCGGCTGTTCTGTTCAAGCCCTCCCGATGAACACGACGACGCATTCCATTCCGACCCAGCCGGTTAGCTCCCCATGAACACGACGATGATGTTGTTTCTCCGTTCCGACCCAGCCATGTACACGAGCCCTGGCCATACGTACGCGCGAGTAGGCGTTCGAGACCTCGCCCGTATGTACGTACATGGCCGTATTTACTTTCTTGCACCCTGGCCGCTGTACGTACGTGTACATGCTACGTGCACGCCTCTACTATGACACATGCGCGCCTCTACATCAACCAGTATGTACGTACACGTTCGCGACCAGAATGACAACGCTACGTACGCTTCGACCAGGTGGGTCCCGACTGTCAGGCACTTCCTTGCGTGCGAAGATGTAGCTGGTGGGTCCTAGCAGTCAGGGGGGCGAATCATTTTTTTGCCCGGACGCACTTCCTTGTGTGCGAAGATGTAGCTGGTGGGTCCCAGCAGTTAGGGGGAAACATTTTTTTCACGAAATACGGTGGCCCGTCCGGTGGGTCCCTGCTGTCAGGTAGAAGAATATTTATTTTGCGCGTAATAAGGAGGCACTTCCTTGCTGCAGCCGTGGACCCAGCTGCCAGCCTCTACATGTACAGTCCACGTCCGATGGAAGCTGTTCCTTGACCACGTTGACCATGCCGCGCCGAGAGCATCAGGGCGGTGGACGACGGCGAGGCCTAGGAAGGGGACAACGCGGAGCCAGGGAAGACGCGACGTGGATGCCCACGCGTAGAGGAGTATGAGGGTTCACTGGTTCGCTGCGGTGTGAGGCTATCGTCGCCGCAGAATAAAAGGGGGTGTGGGTGAATAGAGGGATGGCCTGGCCAGCGGTGGGAGTAGTAGGGGCGGTGAGGCCTCCGCCGCATCGCAGCCAGCCACGGGAGGCAGGAGCAGGAGGTACGATCGGCGCTGGTTTGGGCGGTTGGAGCAAGAAGACGAGAGGTTGAAGAAGCACTACGACCGTTGGATGGACATCGTACGGTCGGTGGAGCTAGAACGTGCATATTGACTAAGTTGACAAAGCCCTCCATCCCCGTCAACTCAGTAGGCCCACAAGTCAGCCTGCCACTATACTGGGTCCCAGCTAGCAGGGGGAGTATTCATTTTTTTGTGCGTAATAAGGAGGCACTTCCTTGCATGCGAAGATATAGCTGGTGGGTCCAAGCTGTCAGTGGCTGTAATGTTTTTTTCGCGAAATATAGAGGCCCTTTCGGTGGGTCCCAGATGTCAAGTGGAGGAATCATTATTTTTGCATGCAATAAGGAGGCATTTCCTTGCATGCGGCCATGGACCTGACTGTCAGCCTCTCCACGTACAATCCACTTCAGATGCATGTCGGTCGTTGACCACGTTGACCAGGCCGCGCCGAGAGCACCAGGCGGTGGACGACGGTGAGGCCTAGGAAGGGAATGACACAGAGGCAGGGAAGACTCGGCAGTTGTTTCCCACGCGAAGGGGAGTACGACTGTACTAGGGCTTACTGGCTCGTCTGCCATCGTCAGAGAATGATAGCAGGTGTGGGTGAGTTGAGGGATGGCTAGGCCAGCGATGGGAGTACGGTGGGGCGGTGAGGCCTGCGCGGCAGCATAGCCGGCCGCGGGGAGGAGGGAGCAGGCAGTCCTGCCAGCGCTTGTTTGAGCAGCTGGAGCAGGAAGAGCAGAGATTGAAGAAGCACGATGGCCGTTGGATGGAAATCCAATAGTCACTGCTTGTGTGTCAACCTTTTTTTAGGAAAGACTCAAGTCTGTGGAAAACAACATACAACCCATCTGCCATTATTTCTAATAATTTACAGCCCATTTGCTAATTCTTAAGGTTTTTTAGAGCCCATATTCTTTTTGTTAGCATTACAACCCATATTGTGGCCACGGTTAAAAAATTATACGAAAATTTGCATATTTCGGTGCGGTCCGAACTGTTTTTAATCCCGAAATTTTGAGTCACATTCAAACTGATTTTAAAAATAAATGTATATTAATATAAAATCGAACAAATTGTCCACACACAAAAATCAATGCAATTTAAAATCTCGAAATGAAAAAAAGAAATTTGAAACTAATTGCCGGTTTCATGTGTTTTAAAAATGTACATCCCATTTCTCATTACCGATAGGCCATTTTCTCGGCCAGCCGAATGATGATCTCCTTGTCTTGAAAGACTTGCAGCCCAACAGGCCTGACAAAGCGACTTACTTGGAAAATCACAAAAAAACTGGGTTGTGGCCGTGGACCCAAATGTCAGCCTCTCCACATACAGTACTCTTCCGATAGAAGTTGGTCCTTAACCACATTGACCACGCCGCGTCGAGAGCACCAAGGTAGTGGACGAGGGCGAGGCCTGGGAAGGGGACGACATAGAGCCGGGGAAGACGTGGCAGTGGATGCCCACGTGGAGAGGAGTATGAGGGTTCACTGGTTCGACTGCGGTGTGAGGCTGCCGTCGCCGCAGAATAACAGGGGGTGTGGGTGAGTGGAGGGATGACCTGGCCAGCGGTGGGAGTAGTATGGGGGCGGTGATGCCTCCACGGCAGCACAACCGACCATGGGAGGCAGGAGCAGGTAGCACGACCGGCGCTGCTTTGGGCGGCTGGAGCAAGAAGACCAGAGGTTGAAGAAGCACTATGGCCGTTGTATGGACATCGTACGGTCACTGGAGCTAGAATCGTTCATATTGACTAAGTTGATAAAGCCCTCTGTCCCCGTCAACTTAGTAGGCCCACAAGTCAGCCACCCACTATGGTGGGTGAGGGAGTCCTGGATTAGGGGGTCTCCGGACAGCCGGACTGTTGGACTATGAAGATACAAATTGAAGACTTCGTCCCATGTCCGGATGGGACTCTCCTTGGCGTGGAAGGCAAGCTAGGCAATACGGATATGTAGATCTCCTCCCTTGTAACCGACCTTGTGTAACCCTAGCCCCCTCCAGTGTCTATATAAACCGAAGGGTTTTAGTCCATAGGACAACATACAATCATACCATAGGCTAGCTTCTAGGGTTAGCCTCTATGATCTCGTGGTAGATCAACTCTTGTAATACTCATATCATCAAGAACAATCAAGCAGGAAGTAGGGTATTACCTCCATCAAGAGGGCCCGAACCTGGGTAAACATCTTGTCCCCCGCCTCCTGTTACCACCCGCCTTAGACGCACAGTTCGGGACCCCTACCCGAGATCCGCCGGTTTTGACACCGACATTGGTGCTTTCATTGAGAGTTCCACTGTGTCGTCACCATAAGGCTTGATGGCTCCTTCGATCATCGGTAGAGATGCGGTCCAGGGTGAGGTTTTCCTCCCTGGACAGATCTTTGTATTCAGTGGCTTCGCACTGCGGGCCAATTCGCTTGGCCATCTGGAGTAGATCGAGAGCTACGCCCCTGGCCATCAGGTTAGATTCGGAAACTTGAACTATACGGCCGATATCTACGGAGACTTGATCTTCGATGGATTCGAGCCCATGTCAGGTGTGCCGCACAGTCACGACAAGCATGACATAACTCTGCCTTCGGACAGTATTCTGGAGATCGCATCTGCAACTACTCCGACCGTCAATTCGGAGCAAATCGCGCCATCCGAGAGCGGAGGGATAGACGCCGCCACGGTGGCCATGCTCTCAGTGGCGATAGAGCCGGATGCTGACTTCACCCCTTACGGGAGCCGTGTCACCGAACCACTGGATTCATCCCCGACCACGGACTCCGAGCCGCTTACATCCGTGCCCGTCGAACCCGACTGAGCGCCGATTATGGAGTTCACCTCCGCGGATATCTTTCAGCACTCACCTTTCGGCGATGTGCTAAATTCATTAAGGTCTCTCTCCCTGCAGGAGAACCTTGGTCGAACTATGTCTGGCTAGAATGGGATGCGGACAACGAAGAAATTCGCTGCCCACCCACCACCCACTTAGTAGCCACCGTCGACGATTTAACCGACATGCTCGACTTTGACTCCGAAGACTTTTATGGTATGGACGACAATGCAGGAGACGAACAAGAACCACCGCCCACAGGGCGCTGGACCGCCACCTCAGCATATGATATATACATGGTGGACACTCCCAAAGAAGGCAATGGCGACGAGACAGCGGAGGATGACCCCTCCAAGAAGCAACCCAAGCGACGACGTCAGCGGCGCCGCTCTAAGTCCCGCCACAGCAAAAGTAGTGATACCGTCACAGGAGATAATAACACTGGCCCTCGAGGCACTATCCGAAGCCCTTGTGACGGAGGAGTTAACCGCGCTGCGCTCTACAGTCGACAGGGACGACGTGATACTAGACAAAAGATCCAAGTCCACCTCCTTTAAACCAGCGGACGAAATAGCCAAATTCCAAGTCCATCCAACGGATCACACAAAACTAACATCCATCGGGGCACAGTTAAACCCTGCTGTAGACGCCGCACTACGGGAGTTCCTGCACGAGAATTGGGACATATTCGCCTGGCATCCTTCAGACATGCCAGGAATCCCATGCAGATTGGCCGAGCATAGCCTCAACGTTCTAAAAGGATTCAAGCCGGTCAAGCAGACTCTTCGGCGTTTCTCTGAACCTAAGCGACAAGCCATGCGAGAGGAGCTAGCCAAGCTACTGGAGGCCGGATTCATTAGAGAAATAAAACATCCGGACTGGCTAGCCAACCTGGTGATGGTACCAAAGAAGGACAAATCCTGGCGCCTATGTGTCGACTTCAAGGACCTTAATAAGGCTTGCCCAAAGGATCCCCTCCCTCTCCCTCGCATCGATCAAATCATCGACGCTGCTGCAGGACACGAATCATTGTGCTTCCTCGACACATACTCCGGTTACCACCATATTAAGATGGCGGAGTCCGATCAAGCTGCAACGGCATTTATCACTCCATACGGCCCCTTCTGTTTTAACACAATGCTCTTCGGGCTCAAAAACACCGGCGCAACATATCAGCGCATGATTCAGTCATGTTTGGAAAAACAGATCGGCAAGATAGTGGAGGCATACATAGACGATGTGGTCATTAAAACCAGACACGTCGACTCCTTAATAGACGACTTGAGGCTCACGTTTGACAATCTCCGAACATACGACATTAAGCTCAATCCGGAAAAATGCGTTTTCGGCGTACCCGCCGGAAAGCTCCTGGGCTTCATCGTCTCCAGTAGAGGAATTGAAGCAAATCCGGGTAAAATCTGAGCCCTTTCGCAGTTGGCTACACCAACCGACCTCAAGCAAATCCAGAAGTTAACTGGATGTGTGGCGGCCCTAAGCCGCTTTATCTCCCGATTAGGAGAAAAGGCACTCCCCCTTTGTCACCTTCTTCGGTGCACCGAACACTTCGAGTGGACGAACGCAGCCACGGCCGGATTGGAAGACATAAAAGCCATCCTAGCCACCAACCCAATCTTGGTCGCGCCAAATGTCGGCGAACCAGTGCTATTATATATAGCGGCAACACGCCAAGTTGCAAGTGCAGTGCTCGTCGTCGAACGAGAGACAAATGGACATAAATTCCCACTTCAGAAGCCGGTATACTATGTATCTACCATCCTCACTCCACGCAAATCATAGTACCCACATTACCAAAAGATAGCATATGCGGTATTCATGGCATCCCGGAAATTACGACACTACTTTCAAGAGTGTTCAATCACGGTGGCCTCTGAATGTAACGCCCCGTATGTAACTTGCCATATTTGTGTTCCAACTCTTGCCATTTTCGGCACTAAGTTATGATATTCCTCGTTGTTGGGTGTTGTCTTCGTGTTGCTTTTGTCTTTTGTCATGCATCTGATATCATGTCATCATGTGCATCGCTTTTGCAAACGTATTCGTCTCATGCATCCAAGCATTTTCCCCGTCGTCCGTTTTGCATTCCGACACTCCTATGTCCTCCGGTGTCCTCTTTTACCTCTTTTCGTGTGCGGGTGTTAAACGTTCTCGGATTGGACCGAGACTTGCCAAGCAGCCTTGGTATACTACCGGTAGACCGCTTGTCAAGTTTCGTACCATTTGGACTTCGTTTGATACTCCAACAGTTAACCGAGGAACCGTAAAGGCCTCGTGTGTGTTGCAGCCCAACACCTATCCAAAGTGGCCAAAACCCACCTAAACCTCCTCCATCATCTCGGTCGTTTCATCACGATCGTGTGGCCAAAAACCGTGCTCAATTTGGAGCCTCCTAGCTCCTTCTATGTATAAATAGGGCTCCCCCTCCGAAATTTTGGGCAAAATCCACCCTAACCCTAGCTTCTTTCCCCTCTCCGCCGCCGGACGAAAACCCACTGGCTGGACGTGTCCGATCCCACAGTCGCCGCCACGTGTCTTCTCCCCATTCGCCGCCACCCGCGCCCACATCACCGCGACCGCGCCGGCCCACGCGCCGCCGCCGCCCTCCCTGCTCGCCCGCGCCGCCCGCGTTCGCCTGAGCCGCCGCGCGCCTCGACCGGCGCCTCCCCGCGCCGCTGGCCGGGCTCCGCCGCCCGCCTCGACGTCCAACTCCGGCGCCCTCGCTGCTAACCAACCTCGCCATTGCTCTGCCAAGGCCGGATCCGGCGCCTTCTTGCCGGCGCCCGTCGTCCTCCCGCTCCGGCGAGCCAGCGTCCTCTTCCCCGAGCTTCGACGCCAACTCTGGCGAGCTCCCCGTCCACCTCGGTTCGCGTGAGCGCTGGATCCAGATCCAGAGCTATAGTAAACCCTAGGTCGTTTTCTGCCCAAGTTCCTCACATTTTTAGCCATGTTCATCATGTCATATCTTTGCATCTGTGGCTCCGTTTTGGGCGAGTAGCATATCAAATTGTTCGTCTGGATGTGCACTTGATTTCATTCCATTGCACCATGTTCATTTGAGTTCGTCTTGATGCCCTAAATGTTGTTGCAAGAGTGCTATGTGATGTTAGTTTCTGACTCTTATCAGATTATGGACATTTGTCATTTTTGCCATGTTTAATGTGTGCCTCCTATGATCTTGAGCCCTACATGCGTTTTGTTGTATGCCATGCCATATTTATAGGGGTGTATGCCATGTATTTTTGTGATCATTGTGGTGACTAGCAAAAGCATGCAAAGTAGCTATCGTGATGTTGCTGATTTTAGGGACTTCGAATTCTTCTAAGTCATTTCCCTGATGATATTTTTATGCCTTGTATTCTTGTTGCTACAGAGTGATTCATGCCTGTTTTGAGCATGTTCAGTAAGGATGATTTTGATATATTGTTATGCACTATCCATCCATGTCTTTGTTTGCAATTATGGAGCACCCTAGCATGACTCAATATTGCTCTACTTTTGCTATAAAATGTTCCTGGCAGATTGTTTATGTGTTAATCAATTTTGCCGAGGTTGTTGTAGTTGATCCATGCATATTATGAGAGTGTTATTGCCATGGTTAGCTTATTTATCATGTCTACTTGCTGGGTGTATGCTTAGCTTGTCATGCAATGCCTTGCGGTGAGTGCATCGAGGTCGTAAACATGCCTACGTAACTCTGTTTTGCCATGATCCAGTTTTCTGCTAAGTCTGAATCTGTTAACGAAACTTGCTATGTTTACATGGGTGCCATTGTATTTTCTTATCCCCTTCGGCTTATGGTCAGTAAGGGACTTTTGTTATATGCTTTGATTAGTTTCATGCTATGCCTTGCTTTGCCATGATATGTTCCTGTAGCATGTCGTTATCTTGCTCTAAACATTGCTTCCTGATGTTAAATCCTGACATGTTATTTTCACTAAGTGTGTGAACCTGATATCTTTTGCACTTTTGCCATTCTTGTTTGAACCTGCTATTGTGTGATTTAGCCGTAGCTCAGTGTGCATTTGTCAAGTATCTTGAGTGGATCACTGCCATGTGATTTGTTGCTATGTTAGAGTGCAGTAGCTTATTTTTCTTGATGCATTTATATGGCATCGTGCTGTTAATCGCAGATTTGTGCCATTATTGTTTAGCTTGCCATTTGCAAACCGTGCATCCGATTCCTATGATCTTTATATCGATTTCGACCGAAATCAACTCATCTTTCCAGTGGCACTCTTGGTTTTCCAAGTTGAGTCCTGATTCCATCTTTCCTTTCTGAAGCATGCATATGCATTGCATATCACATCCCGCATATCATGCCATGTTTTGCATCATGTTGCTTGCGCATTGCACCGTGGTTGATCGTGGTTCCCTTTGCTTGTATTCTTGCTTTGGGTAGAGCCAGGAGATGAGTACGTGATCAAGGAACCCATTGAGTATGCCTACGAGGATCAAGCTTACGTCAACTCAGAGAACTTTGCAGGCAAGATGACCATACCCTCGAAATCACTTCTATCTTTGCTTGCTAGTTGCTCGCTCTATTGCTATGCCTATGCTATGATACCTACCACATGCTTTACCATGCCTCCCATATTTCCATGTCAAACCTCTAACCCACCTTGTCCTAGCAAACCGTTGTTTGGCTATGTTACCACTTTGCTCAGCCCCTCTTATAGCATTGTTAGTTGCAGGTGAAGATTGGAGTTTGTTCCTCGTTGGAACATGATTATTGTTGGGATATCACTATTATATCTTGTCTACTTTAATGCATCTATATACTTGGTAAAGGGTGGAAGGCTTGGCCTTATGCCTGGTGTTTTGTTCCACTCTTGCCGCCCTAGTTTCCGTCATACCGGTGTTATGTTCCTTGATTTTACGTTCCTTACGCGGTTGGGTTATAATGGGAACCCCTTGACAGTTCGCCTTGAATAAAACTCTTCCAGGAAGGCCCAACCTTGGTTTTACCATTTTCCATCTAGCCTTTTTCCCTTGGGTTTCGTGGACTCAAGGGTCATCTTTATTTTAACCCCCCTGGGCCAGTGCTTCTCTAAGTGTTGGTCCAACCTGAGCGATGTCCGGTGCCCTCTGGGAAACCAGGGTCTATGCCAACCCGACGTCTGGCTCATCTGGTGTGCCCTGAGAATGAGATATGTGCAGCTCCTATCGGGATTTGTCTACACATTTGGGAAGCTTTGCTGGTTTAGTTTTACCATTGTCGAGATGTCTTGTAACCGGGATTCCGAGTCTGATTGGGCCGTCCTGGGAGAAGGAATGTCCTTCGTTGACCGTGAGAACTTGTGATGGGCTAAGCTGGGACACCCCTGCAGGGTTTTGAACTTTCGAAAGCCGTGCCCACGGTTATGGGCAGATGGGAATTTGTTAATGTCCGGTTGTAGAAAACCTGAAACTTAATTTAATTAAAATGAATCCACAGCGTGTGTAGCCGTGATGGTCTCTTTTCGGCGGAGTCTGGGAAGAGAACACGGTCTCGGGTTATGCTTGAACGTAAGTAGACTTGGATCACTTCTTGATCATAGATTCCCGGACGTGCTTTGCCTTCTCTTCTCGCTCTCATTTGCGTAAGTTAGCCACCATATATGCTAGTGCTTGCTGCAGCTCCACCTCATACCTTTTCCCTACCTGCAAGCTTAAATAGTCTTGATTGCGAGGGTGTGAGATTGCTGAGTCCCCGTGACTCACAGATTACTTCCAAAATCAGATGGAGGTGCCGATGATACCATTCCAGGAGATACGACTGAGCTCAAGTGAGAGTTCGATGAGGACTTAGGACGATCCTACATTTCCTTTCCAAACAATCAGTAGTGGAGCCCAGTTGGGGCGATCGGGGATTTTATGCATTTGGGGTTGTCTTTATTTTGGTTTCGTAGTCGGACCTTGATTGTATCGAGATGATTGTAATGCTATATTTATGCTATTGTGTGAAGTGGCGATTGTAAGCCAACTATGTACCTCTTTCTTATTCGGTACACGGGATGTGTAAAGATTACCCCTCTTGCGACATTGCCTACAATGCGGTTATGCCTCTAAGTCATGCTCCGACACATGGGAGATATAGCCGCATCGTGGGTGTTACAAGTTGGTATCAGAGCCTTCCCCGACTTAGGAGCCCACTGCTTGATCGAATTGCTGGCGTTGTTGAGTCTAGAAAAATGTTTTGAGTCTTTTAGGATTATATATATCGGAGAGTATGATTCTTTTTACTCCTCAGTCCCTTCGTCGCTTTAGTGAGGCATCCTGACGTAGAGTTTTGACTCTTCTCTTCTCAAATTTCAATAAAAAATATTTAGGATCACGCGGGTATCTTGGAATCATTCCGATGATTTTGTGACGAGAACATTGTTCTTGGTGCCTCCTGACATTTAGGGGTTGTGGCAGTGTCCCGGGGAGTTGAGCTCCGAGGTGTTGTCGTCACAATTTTATCGTTGCAGTTCTTGAATACCTGAGTTTCGCCGATATCGAAAATCTCTTTTATGCAGTTGTTGGTGAGATAACCTCGACGCCACCCAGTATTGGGGCAGGAGTTCGGGAGTATTGCCATAACTCGTATAACGGATGCTTTTCAAAGGTTGAGGTAAATGATTTCCGAAGGTTTCTTGGTTATGTGTTGAAGGATGGATACAACTGGATGTAGGATTTGCTAGTTTTGGGTGAGATATTATGCTTCCCATGTATCCCCAACACCTGATTGCATAACCAGAAAATTTCAGGAGTTTCATAGGTGGGAATTCATGTAGCTCTAGTATTTCTTCCGCAAATATTTGGTTCGTGATTGGGTAATCCTTACGAAGTATTTGTTCATGTTCGTACCTTATTGTTTTATTCATCTACCTCTATATAAGTGGCTTCTCAATTTATGGAAGTGTGTCCATTTAATTTGGAATTCATTTTTTCATTCTTGTTCGAATGTTAAGACTATATGTTGCAATTTCGATCCATTCGATTCAGCTTGAATATATGTCTGTCAAGATGCTAACAGATGTCACCCTCTTCAGGATGGCTCCTCCAACGCGTTAGAATCCGGATCCACCACCACCACCTCCACCTCTGGAGGCATGGCAAGCTGTGATGGCCGCTACCAACGCCAACACGCAGCTGATAATGCAACTCTTGCAAGAGCGCAACCAAGGAAATCAAGGCAATGGAAACAATCAAAATCAGTTTGCTACACTCAACCAGTTCCTCGCAAACCAGCCAAAGACCTTCAGTAACTGTGTCGAGGCCACAGACGCTGATGATTGGCTCATGGATATCTGCAAACATTTCGAGTGCAGCAACGTCAGGCCTGAGGACTTTGTCAAGTTTGCTTCGTTCCAACTCAAAGACCAAGCTGTAGAGTGGTATCAGCAATACAAAGATTCTAGAGGAGGTCGTGTGATTACCTAGGATGAATTCCGCCAAGACTTAAGAGCTCACCACATTCCTCAGAGTGTTGTTGAGAGCAAGCGTGAGGAGTTCCACAATCTGAAGCAAGGCAGTTTGTCTGTTTACCAATACAACATCATGTTCCAGAAGCTCGCTCGTTTTGCTAAGCAAGACATCCCTGACGAGAAGAGCATGATTTATCAGTTCAGAGGTGGCCTCAGAGAAGATCTACAACTAGATCTTGTGCTTTTTGAGCCGAAGAAGTATGATGAGTTCTACAATATGGCACTAAAGAAAGAGACTGCTCAGCTCAAGTGCGATGCTTCCAAGAAGAGAGTCAGGGATGCAACTCCTTCTTCCTCAACTCAAGTGGTAGCTAAGCAGCAAAAGTATTGGTTGCCTCCTCCTCCTCCGTTCCGTCACCCTTATCAGCAGAAGAGCAAAGGTGGCAATGGATCTTCCCACCCACCCACCCTAGGCTTTCAGAACAAGACTCCGTCTCATGCTCCAAGATCAAGTGCTTCGTATCACCGTCCGCTCTCAGAGGTCACGTGCAACAAGTGTCAGCAGAAGGGTCACTATGCAAACAAATGCTTCAATCACAGGCGTCTTCCTTTTCCTGTGAGCTCGGCTAGCAATGCAGTGGTCAAGCATAATCCCAAGTCTACTAAGGTCAACTTGATGAACGCAGCTCAGGAAGAGGACTCGTCAGAAGTGATCATGGGTAACCTTCCTTTTAACGATATTCCTGCAAAAGTCCTTTTTGATACTGGTGCATCGCATTGTTTCATTTCAAGACCATTTGCATCTAAGCATGAGTTGCCTTTCCAAGAATTGCCTAGGCAGTTATCAATTGTCTCTCCGGGTAAATTCATGAACGCAAGCTCTATGGTTCCGGATGTTTCTATTACGTTGGGCGACTATAAGTTTTTGTCCTCTCCAATTGTTCTTGGTAACTCGGATATTGATCTTATTATCGGAATGGACTGGCTTTCTAAGAACAAGGCTCAACTTGATTGTGCTGCCAGGCAGATTCAATTGACACACTCCTTTGAGGAGGTGATCGTTTTTGCCGCTCGTGATGATACCATTCAACTGTTTTCTCTAAACGAGAAGGGCGAGTTGGATGCCATTTCTCAGATTCCAGTCATTTGTGAATATCAAGACGTCTTTACAGAAGAGCTTCCATGAATGCCTCCTCACCGGCCAGTTGAATTCGTCATTGATCTTGAGCCTGGCACGGAACCTGTTTGCAAACGTCCTTACAAGCTTGGACCTGAAGAGTTGAAGGAGCTGAAGAAACAACTCGATATTCAAGAGCATATGGGTCTCATCCGACCAAGTTCTTCTCCATGGGGTTGTGGTGTTCTTTTTGTCAAGAAGAAGGATGGAACGGACCAGCTTTGTGTCGACTACCGTCCATTGAACAAGAAGACCATAAAGAACAAGTACCCACCTCCCAACATCAACGAGCTTTTCGAACAACTCAAAGGTGCTCAAGTATTCTCCAAGCTTGACCTCCGTATGGGCTATCATCAGATTCGCATTCGTGAACAAGACATCCCCAAGTCAGCATTCAGAACAAGCTATGGTTCCTATGAATACAATGTCATGTCTTTTGGCCTTGTCAACGCTCCTCCAACATTCTCTCGCATGATGAACTTCATCTTCAACGCCTACACAAATGACTTCATCTTGGTCTATCTCGATGACATTTTGTTCTTTTCCAAGAACAAGGAGGATCATGCCAAGAACTTGAGATTGGTGCTGGATAAACTCAGAGAACATCAGTTCTATGCGAAGTTTTCCAAGTGCGAGTTTTGGCTCGATGAGGTTCTCTACCTTGGGCATATCATCTCCGCCAAGGGCATAGCTGTTAATCCTGAGAAGGTGTCTGAAATTGTGAATTGGGAACTGCCTCAGAATGTGAAGCAACTCCGCAGCTTCCTTGGGCTCGCAAGCTATTGTCGAAGGTTCATTGAGAATTTCTCAAAGATCGCGAAGCCTCTTTCCAACCTTCTCCAGAAGCATGTGAAGTATGTCTGGACGCCTGAATGAGACATCGCTTTCAACACCCTCAAAGAGAAGTTAGTCACAGCTCCAGTTCTGACTCCTCCTGATGAATCCAAACCATTCAAGGTTTTCTGTGATGCTTCCCTTCAAGGTCTCGGTGCTGTGTTAATGCAAGAGAAGAAAGTTGTCGCCTATACCTCTCGCTAGTTGAAGCCCAACAAAAAGAACTACCCCACTCATGACCTCGAGTTGGGGGCAGTTGTCCATGCTCTTTTAACATGGAGACATCTCTTGTTGGGAAGAAAAGTGGACATCTTCACTGATCATAAGAGTCTCAAGTACATCTTCACTCAGCCCAACCTCAACCCCAGACAAACTCGTTGGGTCGAAATGATTCAAGAGTATAATCTGAGTATTGAATATACTCCAAGCAAGGCCAATGTCATTGCTGACGCTTTGAGCAGAAAGGCTTACTGCAACAGTTTGATTCTCAAGCCCTACCAACCAGAGCTTTGTGAAGCTTTCCGCAAACTTAATCTCCAAGTTGTTCTTCAAGGATTCCTTGCCAACCTCCAAGTCTCTCCTACTTTGGAAGATCAGATTCGTGAGGCCCAGTTTCTTGATGCTATGGTGAAGAAGGTGAAGATTGGGATTGCCCAGAGCCAACTCAAGTACAAGTGTTATCGCCTTGATGACAAGGATACTCTATTCTTCGAGGACCGCATTGTTGTTCCTAAAGGTGACCTTCATAAAGTCATTATGAACGAGGCTCACAATTCACTCCTCTCTATTCATCCGGGAAGTACAAAGATGTACCATGACCTTAAGCAGTCGTATTGGTGGACTCGAATGAAGCGCGAGATTGCTCAGTTTGTGAATGAATGTGATGTCTGCAGAAGAGTGAAGGCAGAACACCAATGACCAGCTGGTCTCCTCCAACCTCTTGCTATTCTAGAATGGAAGTTTAACCATATCGATATGGACTTCGTGACTGGATTCCCCAAGTCCAAGCGTGTCAATGATGCTATCTTCGTTGTCATCGACAAACTCACTAAAGTGGCTCATTTTCTTCCTATCAAAGAATCTATCACAGCAGCTCAGGTGGCAGAGCTATATACCTCCAGGATTGTCTCTCTGCACGACATTCTGCAGTTGATATATTCAGATCGTGGAAGCATCTTTACCTCCAAGTTTTGGGACTCCTTCCAGAAGGCCATGGGCACCAACATTCGCTTCAGCACAGCTTTTCATCCTCAAACTAGTGTCCAAGTCGAGCGAGTCAATCAAATTCTTGAAGATATGCTCAGGGCATTGTCATTTCTTTCAGTATGAAGTGGGAAGATTGTATTCCTTATGCCGAGTTCTCCTACAACAACAGCTTCCAAGCAAGTTCGGGCAAGGCCCCATTCGAAATTCTCTATGGCAGGAAGTGTCGTACTCCTCTTAACTGGTCAGAGACTGGTGAACGCCAACTTCTTGGCAATGACTTGATCACAGAGGCTGAAGAAATGTGCAAATCATTCGTGAAAATCTCAAAGCCGCGCAATCGCGCCAGAAGAGTTACTATGATAGCAAGCATCATGACTTGTCTTTCGAGATTGGAGACCATGTCTACCTCCGCGTCTCCCCAATGAAAGCTACTCGTTGCTTCGGTATCAAAGGGAAGCTTGCCCCTAGATACGTGGGTTCTTTCAAGATCATTGGCAAAAGAGGCGATCTCGCCTATCAACTTGAGCTTCCATCCAACTTTGCAAACGTGCATGACATGTTTCACGTGTCTCAGCTCCGCAAGTGTTTCAAGACTCTTGACTGCACCATCAACTTCGAAGAGATTGATCTCCAAGAAGACCTGTCTTATCATGAGCATCCCGTTGCTATTCTTGAAGAAACTGAACGCAAGACTCACAACAAGTCTATCAAATTCCTGAAAGTGAAGTGGTCACATCATTCCGACCGTGAAGCCACTTGGGAACTCGAGGACCACCTCCGTTTCGAATATCCGGAGTTTTTCCAGTCCTAGATCTCGGGACGATATCCTTTCATAGTGGTAGAGTGTTGTAATGCCCCGTTTGTAACTTGCCATATTTGTATTCCAACTCTTGCCATTTTCGGCACTAAGTTATGATATTCCTCGTTGTTGGGTGTTTTCTTCGTGTTGCTTTTGTCTTTTGTCATGCATCTCATATCATTTCATCATGTGAATCGCTTTTGCATACGTGTTTGTCTCATGCATCCGAGCATTTTCCCCGTTGTCCGTTTTGCATTCCGGTACTCCTATGTCCTCCGGTGTCCTCTTTTACCTCTTTTCGTGTGCGGGTGTTAAACGTTCTCTGATTGGACCGAGACTTGCCAAGCGGCCTTGGTATACTACCGGTAGACAGTTTGTCAAGTTTCGTACCATTTGGACTTCGTTTGGTACTCCAATGGTTAACCGAGGAACCGTAAAGGCCTCGTGTGTGTTGCAGCCCAACACCTCTCCAAAGTGGCCCAAAATCCACCTAAACCTCCTCCATCATCTCGGTCGTTTGATCACGATCGTGTGGCCAAAAACCATGCTCAATTTGGAGCCTCCTAGCTCCTTCTATGTATAAATAGGGCTCCCCCTCCGAAATTTCGGGCAAAATCCACCCTAACCCTACCTTCTTTCCCCCTCTCCGCCGCTGGACGAAAACCCACCGGCCGGATGTGTCCGATCCCGCCGCCACCGCCACATGTCCTCTCCCCATTCGCCGCCGCCCGCGCCCACATCACCGCACCCGCGCCGGCCCGCCGGGGCCCAGGCAGGGCCCTCCCGGCCCGCGCGCCGCCGCCGCCCGCGTCCGCCTGAGCCGCTACGCGCCTCGGTCGGCGCCTCCCCGCGCCGCTCGCCGGGCTCCGCCGCCCGCCTCGACGTCCAACTCCGGCACCCTCGCCGCCGACCAACCTCACCACCGCTCCGCCAAGTCCGGATCCGATACCTCCTCGCCGGCGCCCGTCGTCCTCCCGCTCTGGCGAGCCCGCGTCCTCTTCCCCGAGCTTCGACGCCGACTCCGGCAAGCTCCCCGTCCACCTCGGTTCGCGTGCGCGCTAGATCCAGATCCAGAGCTACAGTAAACCCTAGGTCGTTTTCTGCCCAAGCCCCTGACATTTTGAGCCATGTTCATCATGTCATATCTTTGCATCCATGGCCCCGTTTTGGGCGTGTAGCATATCAAATTGTTCGTCTCGATCTGCACTTCATTTCATTCCACTGCACCATGTTCCTTTGAGTTCATCTTGATTCCCTAAATGCTGTTGCAAGAGTGCTATGTGATGTTAGTTTCTGATTCTTATCAGATTATGGACATTTGTCATTTTTGCCATGTTTAATGTGTGCCTCCTATGATCTTGAGCCCTACATGTGTTTTGTTGTATGCCATTCCATCTTTACAGGGGTGTATGCCATGTATTTTTGTGATCATTGTGGTGACTAGCACAAGCATGCAAAGTAGCTCTCATGATGTTGCTGATTTCAGGGACTTAGAATTCTTCTAAGTCATTTCCCTGATGATATTTTTATGCCTTGTATTCTTGTTGCTACAGAGTGATTCATGCCTGTTTTGAGCATGTTCAGTAAGGATGATTTTGATATATTGTTGTGCTCTATCCGTCCATGTCTTTGTTTGCAATTATGGAGCACCCTAGCATGACTCAATCTTGTTCTACTTTTGCTATAAAATGTTCCTGGCAGATTGTTTACGTGTTCATCAATTTTGCCGAGGTTGTTGTAGTTGATCCATGCATGCTATGAGAGTGTTCTTGCCATGGTTAGCTTATTTCTCATGTCTACTTGCTGGGTGTATGCTTAGCCTGTCATGCAATTCCTTGTGGTGAGTGCATCGAGGTCGTAAACATGCCTACGTAACTCTGTTTTGCCATGTTCGAGTTTTCTGCTAAGTCTGAATCTGTTAATGAAACTTGCTATGTTTACATGGGTGCCATTGTATTTTCTTATCCCTTTCGGCTTATGGTCAGTAAGGGACTTTTGTTATATGCTTTGATTAGTTTCATGCCATGCCTTGCTTTGCCACGATATGTTCCTGTAGCATGTCATTATCTTGCTCTAAACATTGCTTCCTGATGTTAAATCCTGACATGTTATTTTCACTAAGTCTGTGAACCTGATATCTTTTGCACTTTTGCCATGCTTGTTTGAACCTGCTATTGTGTGATTTAGCCGTAGCTCAGCGTGAATCGTTTGTCAAGTATATTGAGTGGATCACTGCCATGTGATTTGTTGCTATGTTAGAGTGCAGTAGCTTATTTTTCTTGATGCATTTAGATGGCATCGTGCTGTTAATCACAGATTTGTGCCATTATTGTTTTGTTTGCCATTTGCAAACCATGCATCCGATTCCGGTGATCTTTATATCGAATTCGACCGAAATCAATTCATATTTCTAGCAGCACTCTTGGTTTTACAAGTTGAGGCCTGATACAATCTTTCCTTTCCAAAGCATGCATATGCATTGCATATCACATCCTGCATATCATGCCATGTTTTGCATCATGTTGCTTACACATTGTACCGTGGTTGATCGTGGTTCCGTTTGCTTGTATTCTTGCTTTGGGTAGATCCGGGAGACGAGTAAGTGATCGAGGAACCCGTTGAGTACGCTTACAAGGATCAAGCTTACGTCAACTCGGAGAACTTTGCAGGCAAGATGACCATACCCTCGAAATCACTTCTATCTTTGCTTGCTAGTTGCTCGCTCTATTGCTATGCGTATGCTACGATACCTACCACATGCTTTACCATGCCTCCCATATTGCCATGTCAAACCTCTAACCCACCTTGTCCTAGCAAACCGTTGTTTGGCTATGTTACCGCTTTGCTCAGCCCCTCTTATAGCGTTGTTAGTTGCAGGTGAAGATTGGAGTTTGTTCCTTGTTGGAACATGATTATTGTTGGGATATCACTATTATATCTTGTCTACTTTAATGCATCTATATACTTGGTAAAGGGTGGAAGGCTCGGCCTTATGCCTGGTGTTTTGTTCCACTCTTGCCGCCCTAGTTTCTGTCATACCGGTGTTATGTTCCTTGATTTTGTGTTCCTTACGCAGTTGGGTTATAATGGGAACCCCTTGACAGTTTGCCTTGAATAAAACTCCTCCAGCAAGGCCCAACCTTTGTTTTACCATTTGCCACCTAGCCTTTTTCCCTTGGGTTTCGCGGACTCAAGGGTCATCTTTATTTAACCCCCCCGGGCCAGTGCTTCTCTAAGTGTTGGTCCAACCTGAGCGATGTCCGGCGCCCCCTGGGCAACCAGGGTCTATGCCAACCCGACGTCTGGCTCATCCGGTGTGCCCTGAGAACAAGATATGTGCAGCTCCTATCGGGATTTGTCGGCACATTCGGGCGGCTTTGCTGGTTTAGTTTTACCATTGTCGAGATGTCTTGTAACCGGGATTCCGAGTCTGATCGTGTCGTCCTGGGAGAAGGAATATCCTTCGTTGACCGTGAGAGCTTGTGATGGGCTAAGTTGGGACACCCCTGCAGGGTTTTGAACTTTCGAAAGCTGTGACCGCGGTTATGGGTAGATGGGAATTTGTTAATGTCTGGTTGTCGAAAACCTGAAACTTAATTTAATTAAAATGAATCCATAGCGTGTGTAGCCGTGATGGTCTCTTTTCGGCAGAGTCCAGGAAGAGAACACGGTCTCGGGTTATGCTTGAACGTAAGTAGATTTGGATCACTTCTTGATCATAGATTCCCGAACGTGCTTTGCCTTCTCTTCTCGCTCTCATTTGCGTAAGTTAGCCACCATATATGCTAGTGCTTGCTGCAGCTCCACCTCATACCTTTTCCCTACCTACAAGCTTAAATAGTCTTGATCGCGAGGGTGTGAGATTGTTGAGTCCCCATGACTCACAGATTACTTCCAAGATCAGATGCAGGTGCCGATGATACCATTCCAGGAGATACGACTGAGCTCTAGTGGGAGTTCGATGAGGACTCAGGACGATACTATGTTTCCTTTCCAGACGATCGGTAGTGGAGCCCAGTTGGGGCGATAGGGGATTTTATGCATTTGGGGTTGTCTTTATTTTGGTTCCGTAGTCGGACCTTGATTGTATCTGGATTATTGTAATGCTATATTTATGCTATTGTGTGAAGTGGAGATTGTAAGCCAACTATGTACCTCTTTCTTATTCGGTACACGGGATGTGTAAAGGTTACCCCTCTTGCGACATTGCCTACAATGCGGTTATGCCTCTAAGTCATGCTCCGACACGTGGGAGATATATCCGCATCGTGGGCGTTACACTGAAGTACCACTCAACGACATAATAAAAAACCGCGATGCCACGGGCTGGATTGCCAAATGGGCCATCGAGCTCCTCCTGTTTGACATAACATACAAACCATGGCGAGCCATCAAGTCGCAAGTGCTGGTTGATTTCATCGCCGAATGGACAGAAGCCGAACTTCCCTAAAGAGTACAGCGCGTACTCCAATTGGATCATGCACTTCGACGGCTCTAAAATGCTGGCTGGTCTGGGGGCTGGCATCGTCCTGACGTCCCCCACCGGAGATATAGTTCAACACAGACTCCAATAACGTAGCCCAATACGAGGCCCTATTGCACTGTCTCCGGATGGCAGTTTCCATGGGCATTCAACGCCTGGAGGTGCGTGGGGATTCAAACCTCGCCATATCCCAAATAAATGGAGACTTCGATGCCAAGGATCCAAAAATGGCGGCATATCGCAACGCCATTCTCAAAATGTCAGCTCGGTTCGAGGGGCTTGAATTCCACCATGTGGCTCAGGAAAATAATCAGGCGGCGGATATCCTCTCCCGTCTCGGCGCTAAGCGCGACCCTGTCCCACCTAACATCTTCCTAGAAAAACCGTTTAAGCCATCCATGGTATGGGAAGGGGACACCGGCAATAATAGCCCGGATCCGGCCACAACACCGGATATCGAACACTCTGACACAATCGGAGGCTCTGCCATTGAAATAACACCTTCAGCCCATGTAATAATGGTCGTCATCGCCCCCTGGACAGAGCCATTCCTGTCCTACCAAACCACGCAGGAACTACCTGAGGACCAAAATGAGGCACGCTGGATAGTGCGGTGATCTAAATCCTACAAGGTCCACGCGGGAGAGCTTTATAAGAAAAGCACTACCGGAGTCCTTCAAAGGTGCATCTCCGAAGGGGAAGGGCGGAAGCTTTTGGCAGAAATCCATGCCGGACTCGGCGGCCACCACGCCGCAGCCCGGGCCCTTGTAAGCAAGGCCTTCCATACAGGTTTTTATTGGCCGACGGCCTGGGCAGATGCGCAACATTTGGTCCAACATTGCGTCAGTTGCCAGCTTTTTGCAAACCAAAGCCATATGCCGCCTACCGCCCTCCAAACAATCCCCATTACTTGGCCCTTTGCGGTCTGGGGGCTTGACATGGTTGGACCCCTTAAAGGGGGAACCCATAAGAAAAAATACCTACTGGTCATGCTGGATAAATTCACCAAATGGATAGAAGCCAAACCCGTCAAGACGGGTGAATCCGGACCGATGATAGACTTCATATCTGGGGTTGTACACCGTTATGGCATCCCCCACATCATCATCACTGACAACGGCACGAATTTTACAGTCGATGAGGTGAAACTCTGGTGCAGCAATATGGGCATCAAGCTCGACTATGCTTCTGTTTATCACCCACAAACTAATGGTCAAGTTGAGCGAGCAAATGGTCTTATCATGAGCGGCATTAAACCCAGACTAGTGCGGTCCTTAAAGGAATCAAACACGCACTGGGTAGAGGAGCTCAACTCCGTACTATGGGGGTTGCGGACCACGCTGGATCGCACTACCGGATACACACCGTTCTTTATGGTGTACGGCGCAGAGGCAATTTTGCCTTGCGACATAATTCATGACTCACCTCGAGTGCGCATGTACGAGGAAAAAGAGGCCGAGCTCGACCGGCAGGACAGTTTGGACGCCCTGGAGGAGGAGCGCGACGTGGCAAAGGTCCGTTCCGCATTTTATCAGCAACATGCTCGAAGGTATCAAAGCAGAGAAGTACGGGCCAAAACCTGCAACGTTGGCGAACTAGTTCTAAGCCTGCCGGAGAAGAAAAAGAGCAAGCTCAAGCCCAAATGGGAAGGTCCCTTCATTATTGACCAAGTTCTGACTGGTGGAGCATACCGTCTGCGGGAGGCATCGGATAATTGACTCGAGCCAAACCCATGGAAAGCAGCCAGAGTACGATGATTCTATGCCTGGTGCCGGACTATATGTTTGTCCCCTCACCTCCCTCAATTTTTTGCATATCTGTCTTTTCTCTTTCCTCTCCTTTTATTTCTCATTCGGGCCCTAAAGGGCTAAACTTGTGTCTTGGTTGCACAATCGCGCTGCGCTAGCCGCGCTCATTATACCTGGGGGCTTCTTATACAGAAGCTTAATATAACTATTTTTCCGGACCTTATGTCCCGCACATGTGTTATTCTTCCGCATGTACCCCTTTTTCGCCATTATATGCATCGATATGACTTAAGTTTTGGCCAAGCTGGGTTGCCTGGCTCTTGTATTTATGCCCTGCGTTCCCGTTAATTCGGCTAGGGCATAAGGGGAGCACCTCTGCGATTGTTACTGCCCGGTCAGCCGGATGTGTACCTCAGACTGGGTGAAGCCAAAAGCTAGCGTTCTTAAGGGAATATTCGGTCGGTGAACAAAATGTGACTTTTATTTAATTTGAAAAAATGCCCCCAGATGTTTATAGCCTGTGTTCCTTTTCGCAGTTCGGACATGCACATTAGGGCATGTGTACCCAGGGAAAGGAACCCTTAACGGAACTATTCTCCCTGGAAGATGTTTCTTACTACCCATGTAATATAACATAGCTAGTTGGGTACTTATCTGTTCAAGCACTTATGACCCCTACGCCTGGTTTCCATCCATACCCCGGTTTTTACATAATCGAGCAGGTATTCGGATACACTCCGGACTATCGGGTCTAGAGGTCGAAGCGAAAAGGTCTGCCATGACAAATGATTTACAATCCGGCTAGGGACATTACATATGTCACTTGAAGTACACAGTCACTAAGACTGATTAAATTCTTCTTCTATACCATCCAACAGGCTGTCTAGCCTACAATCCTGTTGTGAATACTTTGCGGCTAATTCTACTTGATCATACACTAAACTGACGGGAATCTCCTTCCCATCAGGCCCCACAGGACCGACACCAGCCTGTGGTTTGGGTCCGCTTTGGTGTATCGCGTCTTCACCATAGCCCAGGCTTCCCTCGCACCTTGTCGGCAAGCTGATATCTTCCATAATCGGAAGCGCCGCCGCGCTCCCTTGAGCTTCTCTATAAGCTCCCCCATACCTCCTGGCGGGGACGCAAATGGCCACAAGCTTGGGAAATACCATGCATCACCTGCCGAACTTGCTCGTGCAGTTGTGAGAGCTCTGGTAGAAGATCACCCGAAGACCCGGGCATCTCTTCCGCGGGACGACCCGTCAGCATACTTGCAAACATACCTCTGTTAGCCGGCTTCTTCACTGACTCCTTTAAAATGTCGCGCCGAAGCCGTTTATTCTCCTTCACGGAGTCTGCAAGCTGGGCTCGGACATCTTTCAGTTCCACGCCCAGCCGAATATTGGCGTCTTGGAGATTATTTTTCTCCTGCCTGACTCGCGTAAGCACGTGCTCGCCAGCATTTAGCTGTCGATCAGCACGTGCCGCATTCACCGCCACGGCCTCCGGATCCACTCCAGAGCCACCTGCAACATCTATTGTTAGATTTGCATAAATGCCGCATACTACCTGGTACCTGCCTTCTTTGCAAGGGAAACAAGTGTTACCAGAGGGACCCTTCTCGGACTCCCTCAACGCGGCAACAGCGGCCCCTAGCTGGGCCTTGCACTCTTCCAGCTCTTGAGACAGTTGGGAATTCTTCTCTGTAAGAACCTACACAAATAATGATCCTTAAATCAGTGTGTCAACTGTTTCAAGTCTCAGGGGCTACTAATACATATAATCGTCAGATTTCTTACCCGTATATCCCTTACATACTGGTCCGTGGCTCTGGCTAGACCATTTTGAGCAGCACGGATGTACGCGTCTCCGGAATTGAAGGCATCAAATGCCTCTGGTGAGAAACAAGCGTCACGGAGTACGGCCTGGCGACGCCTGTGATTCATGGCGCTCTCCACTTGGAATTGTAGCGGATAGTCTGTCCGCATCCTCTGTAGGAGGAACATCTGGCGTCTGCCTCGTGTTAGCTTCCGCCTCTATGTTCGGCCCTGGAGCCCGACTGGTCGAGGCGTGATTGGCAGCCTCTCCGGATATAGTCCGGCGAGCGTTTTTCTGCTAGGAAACGGGGATGTCATTATATTTTAAGAAATACGACAACCACGGAGCGAGGTTTTGTGTCATACCTCTGCACCGGCGTCTCCGTCCTGACCGCCTTCCTTTTGGCCTACCCGGCTTCAGTGCCCCTTGTGGCCGATTTGCTGTGCATTCGGCACGGCGTCCCGAATGCCTTCCCTGTAAAGCACCATATGTGTACAGTAGGTGAAGTGCATAAAAGGGGATCCTTTTTGGGAGTTGGGACTTTAGTTTTTCTTACGTGCGACGCAGGGAGTAGTCCAGGATTAGTCAGCTGTTATGGCCACCATGGCGTCATTGCAGCTCAATTGATAGAATTGCCTGTCTATCAGCTCCACCAAATATGTCTGGATCCTCTTTGAGTCCGGGATCGAGGGCCCGGCCACGGTCCTCTGGTTGTGGAGGTGGGCTGTTGACCTCCCTTACAGCTTTTCGCAATTCCTGCCGTGAAATGGCAAGGTGAGTATCTATGACGAAGAATGCGGGAAGGTCGGGGGTAAAGAGGTACAACTCACCCAGCATGGAGGGTTGTACATGGAGAATCCATCCGTGGCTTGATATGGATGAACTCCTCTTCCTCTCCCTTGAACAACTCGGACATAATTTTTGCTAAAGCAGCAGCGGAGTTTGGTCCCTTACGCCTGCAACGGCTGGCATCATCTTCCCCGTTAAAACACCACAGGGGGTGCCCTCGATATTGAAGTGGCTGCACCCCCCGCATTATGCATATTGACATAACCTGATTATGTCAATCCTGATTGAGCCAGCGCTTTAATCCGGTTCATAGGGTAAAGGACTTCTCCATTGTCTTCCTCTTGGGGCTCCGTGGGCTCCAGCTTCGGCGTTTCTTCAGAGGAGCGTTGTTGAACTCAGGAAGACCCCACCAAACAGGGTCTGGAAGAGGGACGTTCTCCATGTAAAACCACTCTGAAGGCCAGTCTTCGGACGTCTTGTTTGGAGTACCGGATGGGTATCCGATCTCGGCGATGCGCCATATTTCAGCTCCACCCACTTGATAAAGTGACCCCTTCTGTGTGTGGGGCACAAGGCAGAATAGCCTTTTCCACAGCTCGAAATGAGCCTCGTAGCCCAAAAACAGCTCACAAATGGCAACATAGCCGGCGATGTGTAATATGGAAGCGGGGGTGAAATTATGCAACTGGAGGCCGTAAAACTCCAGGAGTCCATGGAGGAACGGATGAATCGGAAATCCGAGTCCCCTTAGTAAGGAACAAGGCATACCCGCTCCCCCTTGGAGGGATTGGGGAAGCTCTCCGCTTGCTCCCCGCCATTATAAGTGGCGAGCCCGGCTCTGACGGGAACCATATACGCCGGAGGGAGAAATCCCTCGGTCTGCAACTCTACTAATCGGTCGTGTGGGACTGAACACTTCTCCCAATCACCGGGCTTGGGGCTACGGGTGCGAGAGGAGGAGCTGCGATGGCCGGCCATGATGGAATGGATTTTTCCGAGCGCGCTCTGATGGATTCTCGCCATGGGAAGATGGTGTGGATTGGATCTAAGAATCCCCATCCCTTTAATAGGCGATTTACTTACCTGGTGAGGGGGGTAAATGTAAAAACGCCCTGGCTCCTCGCATTCGCTCGACGCGTGGAAGATGGCCCTTATTAGGTGCAGAAGCCAAGAAGTCCAACATTTATGGGAGCCGGACACTACTTAGATATTTAGGATTTGGAGAAGAACCCGCCTTGCAATGCCGAAGACAATATTGCGCGCCGGACTCGTCGTCATTAAAGCTTGGTTCGGCGGCTACTGAGGGAGTCCTGGATTAGGGGCTCTCCGGACAGCCGGACTATATCCTTTGGCCGGACTGTTGGACTATGAAGATACAAGATTGAAGACTTCGTCCCGTGTCCGGATGGGACTCTCCTTGGCGTGGAAGGCAAGCTAGGCAATACGGATATGTAGATCTCCTCCCTTGTAACTGACCTTGTGTAACCCTAGCCCCCTCCGATGTCTATATAAACCAGAGGGTTTTAGTCCGTAGGACAACATACAATCATACCATAGGCTAGCTTCTAGGGTTAGCCTCTACGATCTCGTGGTAGATAAACTCTTGTAATACTCATATCATCAAGAACAATCAAGCAGGAAGTAGGGTATTACCTTCATCAAGAGGGCCCGAACATGGGTAAACATCTTGTCCCCCGCCTCCTGTTACCATCCGCCTTAGATGCACAGTTCGGGACCCCCTACCCAAGATCCGCCGATTTTGATACCAACAGTGGGTCCCAGCTAGCAGGGGGTATTCATTTTTTGTGCGTCATAAGGAGGCACTTCCTTGCGTGTGAAGATATAGCTGGTGGGTCCGACCTGTCAGTGGGGGGAATGTTTTTTCCGCAAAATATAGAAGCCCTTCCCGTGGGTCCTAGCTGTCAGGTGGAGGAATCATTATTTTGCGCGTAATAAGGAGGTATTTCCTTGCGTGTGGGCATGAACCCAGCTTTCAGCCTCTCCACGTATAGTCCACTTCCGATGGATGTCGTTCATTGACCACATTGACTAGGCCGTGCCGAGATCACCAGGGCACTGGACGACGGCAAGGCCTAGGAAGGGAACGACACAGAGGCAGGGAAGACTCGGCAGCTGTTTCCCACGCGGAGGGGAGTGAGGGAGTCCTGGATTAGGGGGTCCTCGGACAGCCGGACTATATCCCTTGGCCGGACTGTCGGACTATGAAGATACAAGATTGAAGACTTTGTCCCGTGTCCGGATGGGACTCTCCTTTGCATGGAAAGCAAGCTTGGCGATTCAGATATGTGGATCTCCTCCCTTGTAACCGACTATGTGTAACCCTAGATCCCTCTGGTGTCTATATAAACCAGAGGGTTTTTGTCCGTAGGACAACAACAATCATACCATAGGCTAGCTTCTAGGGTTTAGCCTCTCTGATCTCGTGGTAGATCAACTCTTGTAATAATCATATCATGAAGATCAATCAAGCAGAAAGTAGGGTATTAGCTCCATCGAGAGGGCCCGAACTTGGGTAAACATTGTGTCCCCCGCCTCCTATTACCATCCGCCTTAGACGCACAGTTCGGGACCCCCTACCAGAGATCCGCCGGTTTCGACACCGGCATTGGTGCTTTCATTGAGAGTTCCACTGTGTTGTCATCATAAGGCTTGATGGCTCCTTCAATCATTGGCAATGATGCAATCCAGGGTGAGGTTTTCCTCCCCGGACAGATCTTTGTATTCGGCGACTTCGTACTGCGGGCCAAATCGCTCGACCATCTGGAGCAGATCGAGAGCTACGCCCCTGGCCATCAGGTCAGGTTTGGAAGCTTAAACTATACCGCCGACATCCGCGGAGACTTGATCTTCGACAGATTCGAACCCACGTCAGGTACGCCGCACAGTCACGATGAGCATAATTTAGCTCTGCCATCGGACAGTGTTCGGGAGATCACACCTGTAACTACTCCAGCCCTCAATCCGGAACAGATCACGTCGTCCGAGGATGGGTGGATGGACCCCGCCACAGAGGCCGCACACTCAACGGCGATAGAGCCAAATACTGAGTTCACCTCCTACAAGACCTGTGTTGCCAGACACTCAGATTCGTCCATGGCCACAGGCTTCGAACAGCTCGCGTCCGTGCCCATCCAATCTGATTGGGCACCGATCATGGAGTTCACCTCCATGGATATCTTTCAGCAGTCGCCCCTAGGCGATGTGCTATACTCATTACGGTCTCTCTCCTTGTCAGGAGACCCTTGGCCAAACTATGTCCGGCTCGAGTGGGAAGCGGATGACGAAGAAATTCGTTCCCCACCCACCACCCACTTAATAGCCACTGTCGACGACTTAACTGATATGCTTGATTTCGGCTCCGAAGACATCGACGGTATGGATGACGATGTGGGAAACGAACAGGAACCACCGCCCGCAGGGCACGGGACTGCCACTTAATCACATGAGATATACATGGTGGATACACCCCAAGAAGATGATGACGAGGAACGGGAGGAAGCAGCGAAGGACAATTCCCTCAAGAAGCAACCAAAGCGACGGTGTAAGCGCCGCTCCAAATCCCGCCCTGGCAAAAATAGCAATAACAGTGCAGGAAAGAGTAACACCCCGGTCGACCCCAAAGGAGACAATGACCACATGAACCCAGCAGTGGAGCAGGGTGAACCAGCGGAAGGCGAACATAGTACGGAGCCGCTGTCAGGTCACGACGACCCCGAGGGTAAAACTCATCAACCTGTCTCCGGAGACATGAATAGTCCAGACGACGATGCACACATCATCCCTAAAAGACACTCGGAACAAGAGAACCTTCATAAAAGGCTCATTGAAACCGCGTGGAGCCTGAAGAAGCAGAAGCAAAGGCTTAAGACCGCGCAGAATATGCTTAACAGCAGACGGAATAAAGTGCTTGACACGGAAGAAAAATACGGTGGTAATCGCCACACAAAAAGCTATCCAAAGCGCAAGCTGTTGCCGGAATTCGACGATGAGGCCTTAGAGCCCACTCAGCCGGAAAATAAAATGACCGATCAAACGGACCGGCCACCCCATGGTCGCGATAGGGCGGCTAACGATGACGTACACAAGTCAGCACACGATCTACGTGAGGACCTACACAAAACAACCAGTTTGACCAGGTCCATTTACGGACCTAGGAAGCGCGTTCCGGCATAGAATCATCGCCGCCCAAATGACTATACTGACAGAATAATGGTTCAGAATCAAAACCAAACACTACAACCATCAGACATTCCCAAATACAGGGGTGCCACGTACCCCCTATGCTTCACCGACGAGGTACTGGATCATGAATTCTCAGAAGGATTCAAACCCGTGAACATAGAGTCATACGACGGAAAAACAGACCTTGGGGTCTGGATTGATGATTTTATCCTTCACATCCACATGGCTCGTGGAGATGATCTCCATGCCATCAAATACTTGTCTTTAAAGTTGAAAGGACCATCTAGGCACTGGTTGAAAAGCCTCCCCGAAAACTCAATTAGAAGTTGGGAAGAGCTCGAGGACACTTTCAGGGCTAATTTTCAAGGGATCTATGTTCGACCTCCGGATGCAGATGATTTAAGTCACATAATTCAACAACCCGGAGAGTCAGCCCGAAAGCTTTGGAATAGATTCCTAACTAAGAAGAATCAAATCGTCGATTGCCCGGACGCCGAAGCCTTAGAGGCTTTCAAACATAGTGTTTGGGACGAATGGCTTGCCAGACACCTCGGCCAGGAAAAACCAAGGATAATGGCAGCCCTAACAAGCCTTATGACCCACTTTTGCGCGGGGGAGGATAGTTGGCTGGCCCGCAGCGGCACCAGTGACCCAAGCACATCCGAAGTCAGGGATGGTAATGGAAAACCACGACGCAATAAAAGCAAGCGTCGAAGCAACGAATACAGCGCAAACAACATGGCGGTAAATGCCGGATTCATGGGCTCTCGACCCGGTCAACGGAAAAAGCCATTCAAAGGCAGCAGAGATGGACCGTCTAGCCTAAACAAGATTCTAAACAGATTATGTCAGATTCACGGCACCTCCGATAAACCCGCAAATCACACCAATAGAGAATGTTGGGTCTTTAAGCAAGCCGTCAAGCTAAACGCCGAACACAAGGGGAGGGAGACACCAAGTGAAGACGAGGATGATCCTCACCAACAAAATACTGGGGGACAGAAAAAATTCCCACCAGAAGTCAAAACAGTGAACATGATTCACGCAACAAAGAGGAGGAGCACACGCGTACTCCGAGACGTATGCATCGTAGAGCCCGTTACCCCCAAGTTCAACCCTTGGTCGGCCTGCCCAATCACTTTTGATCACATGGATCACCCGACTAGTATCGGCATGGAGGATCGACTGCCTTGGTACTAGACCCAATAATTGACGGATAACATCTCACCCGAGTCCTTACGGACGGCGGCAGTGGTCTTAATCTGATATATCAAGACACAGTCCACAAAATGGGGATAGACCCAACAAGAATCAGCCAAAGCAATACAACCTTTAAAGGAGTAGTACCAGGCCCAGAGGCCCGCTGCACGGGCTCTATAGTACTAGAGGTTATATTCGGTTCCCCCGACAACTTCCGAAGCGAAGAATTAACCTTCGACATCGCTCCATTCCGAAGCAGCTATCAAGTTCTACTCAGAAGAACAGCCTTCGCTCACTTTAACACAATACCGCATTACGCTTATCTTAAGCTCAAGATGCCCGGTCCACATGGCATCATCATAGTTAGTGGAAACTCAGAGCGTTCCTTACATGCGGAGGAATGTACGGTGGCTTTCACAGCTGAACACTGAACGACCCCTCCAACCAGAATAAATGACCGGTCATCAAGACCGCGGACACGGCTAGACGAGTCCAGCACCCCCCTCGCTGTAACAGTTCAGGTAAACCCGAGATTGGGTCGATGGATATACCCCCATAGGTGGCACTAGGGGCTTCCCGCATGTAAAAGGACTATAGTTCGGTTTGACCTTACTTAGATTGAATTTCAGTGGTCTATTAATAATAACCTATTTCCGCACATAGGCCTTCACCTGGGTTTTTTCTCCCTTGCAGATGACAATCGTGCTATACCCTTCCAGGACACAGCACAATGGAGACACAGGCGCAGACGTGCAGCAGGGCCCCGCTCAAAGGTTTCTTTTTAGATTAAGACCCTGTGTAAACCTTTCTCACTGTCTATTGTTGCTTTACGCCCTCCGGATACTTAACACAACCGAGAGGGATGCTGACGTTATTGGCGTTTTCGCCACGTCAGACTAATGCATGTACCTGGAAATTCAGGGTTCATTATCAAGGGCTTTGCTCAGCCCGGTATATGTTATAAAGTCTGAATACCTTAGGGAGTGTTCGACGTCACGAGTTTGGCCTTATATGCATCATCTCCAAATCATGTCTTTGGTCAAATGTTGGGTTTGCCCGGCTCCCGTGTTTTGCTACCTTACGTTCCGCTCTATCGGCTAAGGTGGCACCGGGAGAACTACTGCGATTGTGCCCTGGTTCATCTGGGTGAGCACCTCAGTAGAGAAAGCCGAAAACTGACTGGCATGATAAAGTGCAAGACTGGTCAACCACTCAACGACTCAGCGGAATCTTCGCGATTCCTCCGCATTAACGAAGGACCGGTTTCCCGGTCATGTATGTACGCGCACCGTATTCGGATAAGCGCGGAGGTACCAGGGGCTATATAGTAGCCCCACTGTCAAACTCATATGGCTAAGTGAAAGTGTTAAAGCAATATAGTCGATTGCCTTGTTCGCCGCGCTATCACCTCCTTCATGGACCAAGATGTTGGATCAAGTGTGAATACGCGCTTTTCTAAACACCCCCGCATTATGTGCGTGAGGGCTGAAGCCGATGACTGCAAATTTTCAGGTTATATACATACATAAAACGGCCGCACAGGAGGCATCATAATACTTTTAGGAAAAAATATAAACATAGCCTTTATAATTCAAAGAATATTGTTTTTACAATTGGGACACATGTCACTCGAACATGATACTCTTCGAGCACTGCGCGTCTATTAACCCAGCGCCTTCTAGGACTTCTCCTAAATAGTGCTCGGTCGAGATCTGGCCTACGGTCGGACCCTGGGTTGCAATAGCGGTAGCGTCCATCTCTGCCCAGTATGTCTAAACACGGGCAAGAGCCATCCGCGCACCCTCTATGCACGCCGACCTCTTTACGGCATCGATACGCTACACAACACCAAGGAATCATTGCACTAAACCAAAATAACTATTCGGCTTTGGCCCTTCCGGCCAAAGATGATCCGCGACAGACCTCATAGCAAGCCCGGACAACCTATGGAGCTCCGCCCACTCGGCCATTTGCTCATTTAAGAGCAGCGGACGTGTCGGAGCACTGAACTGTGACCAGAACAACTTCTCTACTTCGTGATCTTCTTGATCTTTGAAAAACGCAGTCGCATCAGCAGCACTCATTGCCAAGTCTGCATGCGCATCTGCAGCACTCCATAATCGATCCAGAGGGGCATACTTTGGATCTCTGAACTTCGTCCGCAACAAAAAGGGCTTCCCAGCCGTGATACCTCTGGCTTGACGAAGCTCCTCCTCAGCCGCTCTGATTTTAGAACGGGTTTCCTTGGTTGCCTCCACAGCTCTCTTCAGGTCAACCGCTCTCACTTGGCTTTTCTTTTCGAGAAGCTCATATCGGCCGGCGGCATCTTTCAGCTCAACAGCCATCTCGGCTATTTTATCTTTGCTCTTGCGATGAGCAGCCTGTTCGGCTCTTAAATCTTCGGCCGCCTTTAGGGCGGATGCATCACTTCTCCTGGCTTGTTCCTTGGCTCGGGCAAGTTCCTCTCGAAGGGTCTCCACGGCGGCAGCTCCATCTGCAGTCATAGCATACATTAGATACTAGCATCATGCTCCTCTTAATATCTGTTAACCACCCGAAAATACATACCCCGCGCCTCGTCAAGCCGCTTGTTCACAAGCACAATGTCGGCATCTGCCGCACCAAGTTGTCGGCTTAGTCCGACAAGCTCGGCAGTCTGGCCAGCCACCGGACTGTCAGCCGCCTGCATAGGATAGAAGCGTCGGAGAATAACAGGATGTGTGGGGGAATAGAGTGAGGGACTGGCTAACGTTGGAGGGTACGTACGGTAGGGCGGCGGAGGTGCATCCAGCCATGGGAGGCAGGAGCAGGCGGAGCTGACAGGGTGGTTTGGTTTGGGTGGCTGGAGGAAGAAGAAGACAAGAGATAGAAGATACACGACAAATGTTGGATGTCAATCCAATGGCTCGTAGGCAGAATCGTTTGTTGACTGGCTAGTAAGTCGACACCACCTTGGATAGGCTATTTCCTCGCGGGTCCCAAATGTCAGAATCCAAAACTGTCGCAGTCATGCAGCCCTTCCTATGAAAATTTATAGCCCGTTTGATGTGCTAGTTGGAAATAAGTTTGTGGGTGTTGGTGGGGGCTAATCACTTGGCTTATGTAATGCACAGTGAGCTCAAGCAGCCGGCGAGAGTGATGTTATTTCCCTTGGTTGGGATTTGTTAGTTGTTACAATATTTCACTCTAAATTAAACGACTGGCAAGCCATTTGCCTTGCTTCAAAGAAAATATGACAGTCATAGCCGAGTTGAAAAGGGCAAGAACATCTAACTCTAGCTTACAAAATGTACAAAAGCACGAGGGTTAATTGTTCATCAGGTTTACAAAAAAACCAGGTTGAAAAGGGCAACAACATCTAACTCCAGCATTGTTTTTGGCAGTCACAGTCAAATGGATCGGTCAGGTCCATAGAATGAATATCCTGGGTCATAAAATTTCCTGGATTATGACCACAATATGTTGTAAATAGAATCCCGGCACGTTTAGAAGCTCTTTTGCCCATCTGAAACTCCTTTTTTGCTCTTCCACATCCCCATCCGTCAAAACCATGTTGCTGATAGACTTAAGCCTGATGGACAATAGTAACCTTGCATTCAACAGGAAGAATGTGACAAATCTAGTGTTTGCATGGTTGGCTACATATCGTTCTAGCGTTATTGTCTTCAATCGAATCTCATGAGAAGTGAGAAAATCCCGATGCTTACGAATCCACCGATTGGTTATAACTTTCTTACCCCGTCCAGTTGCCTAAATAGACATGAAGATTGAAAACAGTTAAGGTCTAAAAAAAGGAGTGTCGAAAGAGCAACAGCTGAACGGTTAATTCTAGTACACTATATGCGGGCTTCCAATGTGCGTGAAATTATCACTTTTATATACAACTTCTCCAGACATGGAAAGCATTGCAGCAAGCTAATAATCTTTTTCAGATCAAAACTATTCATTTGGATATATAAGATCTTGACATAATCCAGCACCATTGATAGGCCATCCATGGAGAAACTCTTCATTGAGCATAGAATATAATATTAGTACAAAGTGTTTACTCCAAGATGAGATATAACTTATGCGCTTAAATTTAAAATGCAGCTTATGGTTACAAGTGTAGATGATTATGTAAAGTACCTGAAGAACTGTGGATCCAAACACCATATTGAAATGAGCACAGAGATCATGTATTACACCCAAGGTCTCTAGTTTAGGCGCAGAGAGGACGGTTATTTGCAACGGTGAATAACTAGAATCAATGATCAACCTTTGAAGTGAAGGGGCATCTTGGATGATGAGCTGCCTTCCGTCAAAACAAATTCCAATTCTTACAAGGTTAGGCGACTTTATTTGGAGACAACCGATTCTAACTGTGAAAACAAGCACCAAGCACTCCATGGCAGGGCAACTGGAGTGGATGATGCTGTGCAATGAGGCCTCCGATATACGAACCCACACAAGTGAAAGTTTCTTCAGAAATGGGAGTCAAAGGTTTAGTACCAGATTGTCTGGTAGGTCGCACAGCGCAAAGGTGGTGGTGTGGAGATAGGAGGAAAACCACGAGATGGACATCGGTGTTGAGGGCACAGGTAGATGGCGTTCGGTATCTGGTAGGTGATTTCCAGGGGAATAGTAGAACTCAAGCAGCTGTAGTCCTGTGAATTCAGGGGATCTCAGCCAGGTGTCCACCGTGCAGGGCATGGTATGCTTGCTCAGGTAGCATGACGACAGTCTAGATTAAGGGGCACGGCGCGCCATAGAGGGCGCCACCGAATTGAGAGGACTTGGGTGTGGCAGCAATCCTTGGTCGGGAGAAGCGAGATGATCTCCCCAAGGACGGCGTCCAGGAGATCGCTGATGCAGTCCACCCGAGATTCAATGGGTTCCTGGGATCCGGTGGGGGCGGGGTCGCCGCTTCTTCCCGCGCTGTCGGGTGCGGGATCTACAACAGGCGTCGCCACTGGCAGGAGCCTCATCTTCTTGGCGATGGGGTCAGCCGACTCCATTTTCCTCGAGGGCATCGCGTCGCACTCACGGATTTGAGCAAAGTAACGAATGACGAGCCTAGTTGTAGTGCGAGTGAAGAAGAAGGGGAGCTGGGGTTTTTCTGTAGTAGTGAGGAAGAAGGGGAGCTGGGGTTTTCTATAGGAGTGAGGTGAGGAATTTGGGGGTACGAGTGGAGCAAGCTGACATGAGGTGGGTGGGAGTGAGGAGGAAGAAGAACACCCAGGTTTGGGGGGGTGTGCTGGGTGTGGGTAGCGCCTCTCATTCAGTAAATATATGGACTTTTGAATTGATTTTAGTATTTACTAGGGTGGATGGGCTGTTTTGTCTTGGGCCCAGAGAAACAATTACTACTAGTACAGTGGAGACACTCTACAGCTACCCAGAAAAACAATTACTACTAGTACAGTGGATACAATACCGCTTCTGGCTCCTCCTAGGTCATCGAAACGTCTCCCTCTACTGAATGCCGTTATACTTTTGTTCACCGACATGCGGGCCTTGCAGCGTGTGGGCCCAAATGCCATCCACCAAATTAGAAGGCAGTATGCAAGTGGAGAGTCACCCCGGTCGTAGCGCGGCAATAACGAGCCATCATATCACAAAACCCCACCTCCCCGCAGTCTAAGTTGACGGACAAAGCAACCATCATTTCACTCTTCGCTGAATCCCCTTCTCCCTCACCGTCTTCAAGAAAGGCAACACTCGCATCTGCCATTGTTCTTCTCTCCCAACGAAGGGAAGGTAAGCGGATCCGTGATGTTGGTATATTTTCGTTCAGAGAAAAAAAGAACTTTTGCAAAGCAGTAACCGATCCTCACTCTCTTTTTTGTTTCATTCTCATTGCGATTGTGTTTTCCTTTCAGTGGTTTCCTAGTATTCGTCAGTTTCATGATGGACCAAGGAGAACCAGGAAAAGATCTGCCGATATTGGAGCAAACGCGGGAGGCTGATCCCCACGAGGCAGAGAGCTCCAAGAAGATGGAGGCAGCCACCGAGCCGACCCCAGATACGCTCACGGCCACTACTGAGATGGTCAACGCCCCGTTTGAGGTTACAGCCCCCGTGGCACTGCAGGAGCAGTTTTCCCCCTTCGAGGATGTGTGTCCCCCCCCCCCCCCGCTGAGCTGTCCAAGGTGATTTTCTTCTTTGCCGATCTCGATTGTGGTTTTTCATGTAAGTATGTGGTGATGAATAATGCCAAATTTTATTAGCTTTGATGCCATACTATGCATAGTGGTTTAAATAACTTGTGTTTCTTATACTGGAAAGTAATTCAGACTTTGTTTCTGTTTCAATTAGAGACCTGATGCAGACAAGGATTGTGTGGTTGTACATGTCACTCACTATGAGGCGGATGACCTGAATATACGCACTGGGAAAACAGAGTTTTTTGGCTGTTGGATCCTGGAAGCCATTTGCGCTTATATCAATGAAGAGTTGTATTCCAGCCTCACTGTTGTCAGGCGTGTTGCCCAGGGTGTACTGAAGCACAAGAAGTTCAAAGCTACTCCTTCGTTTGTGTGGCATACTGTTCTTGTCAAGCTTACGCAGGAAGATGACGTGGCATGCCTCCACAAACAAGTTTATGAGTGGCAAGGCCACAAGGTTTTCTTCGTGAAGGTTCACAGGATTGAGCTGCTACCGGACGTCCTCGATGATGTTCATGGCAAGGTCCGTCTTGTGTCCAGCCCAAATTAGATCGAGGCATGAAATACTTGCCCCAGCTAGTGTTTAATAGTAGTTTGGATTCCGTCTAATTGTCCAAACCTTGCCTATTATCGAGCCCTCTCGGGCTAGTACACTGTTTGAATCCGTCTATGGTAACTGCTGCTACTTTTGTGTGCCTATGAATCATCGTAATTGTTGCTGAAACAGATGCATCCTCACTAGTTTTATCATACGAGCAGTGTGTGTTTTGATGAAATAGAGTACTCGTTTGGGAACTGTGCGCCGACGTATACATAAGTACTTGTAAACACTGTTGGTGCTACCCCACTTATAAGTAGTTGTGCAAAACACGACACATTGGCTCAGCTCGCTTGAACACTAGGCTATCGACCAGCTAACAATCAACAATCTGATGTCTGACATATAAGCAACCATGTATCTTGTTACAGTGGTTCATGCGGTTAACTAAGGCCACAATGTAAATTCCAAATGTTCACACGCTAGTCCAGCGTTCATGTGGAACACTCACATTAAACTCGGCTTCATAAATAACTTGAAAAGCATAAGTTAAGCAATTTTATACATCTCAATGATTCATAGAACATAACAAACATATACTAGTTCACAGCAAAAGACAAAGTTGTGAGAAGGTTTACAAATCAGAAAAAAAAAGAAAGGCTTCTCTAAGCAAAGGGCCTCCCGGCAGGCTTAAATTTCCTGGAGTTCACTCTGGTTTTTTCTTGTTGCCACCATCCAGGGTTAGGTTCTCTCATTCCAGAATAACCAATTATAATTGTGTTCTCAGCTGGAATGCTGAACTGAACCATGTAGTGTACTGACCAGCTGAAATTCATGTGCATTCCACTAAATTTAAGCACCACTATTTGCATAAATAAGCAGACCACAATGCCTCTTGTCCGTGCACCTATCCAAAAAACCGCTGTGCAGCCGTGCCAACTAGTCCTTTGTCCATGGGTGAACTGGTAGAAAGTGCATTCCGGACTAGGATGCAGTTATTTTCGCTCGTCCCTGCACTACAATCAGGAAGTAAAACATACGAATCAACTTCTTTTATATTGCGTTGGTCATTCTACCTAGTAACTACCAATGTAGGAATACCTGGAAGATGGGTGGTTAGACGACGACAACGAGGGATAGCCATCTCATTTTGCACAGTTCTACTAAAACTGAGGTGTGTGCTTTTGATTGCGCGGATAGAAACGATACGGAGACAGACATCCCGAAATGATATGGAGACAGACATCCTTGTTTGCGCAAATACAAAATACGGTTATTTAAACAGTGACAGATATTTGAAGTGGCATATGATTAACAGCAGCATCTATTGTGTTATAATTGGCACTAGATTGATAGTATGAAAGTGTCCTTACGTAAGTAGCATCACATCACATCAACACTGCCACTAGATTAACATGCAGAACAATAGCATTAGTATTACTGTCATGAGAGTAGCACATGGTTAGTAAATGTGCAATCAAATTTGTGCAATTCCACTGGGATGAAGCAATGTTAGCAGTGTGAGATTTAAGTGGTGAGGCAGATGTGGTTGCCGAGAGCGGCAAACACTCAGGCAGCATGTCTGCATTTGTCCCATTTTTTATCTCATCGGCGACATTTTCCTATGTGAGCACAGGAAATCTAGACCTGCTCATTCTCATTTGCTTTGTCCCCCAAGACCCGTCACTTTATTTCCTTTTTCAACCAAGATATAGGTACACTTCCCCCCAACCCTTCGCCATCCACCATGCTTTCTTCGTCTTTTCAACCAAGAGACCGGTTGGGTAGCCAGTATCTACTACTTTCCCCCGTTTCCTCTTAGAACCAAGTCCTAGATTCATGCTACAGCTTTCCCACTTTCTTCCCTGTTTGAACCAACTCTTAGAGTCGACTGTATGAACTAGCTTTACCTCTAATAATAGTAAAAGTCTAGGTGGCTTTGGAACAGCGGACGGAAGTAGAAAAAGATCCACACGAAGCCAAGTGGGGAGCTGGGGCAGTAGAGCAAGGCAGGTTTCGAAGGAATATATACCTGAGGGTCGTCGGCATGTGGCAAAGACGGCGTCGGGAGGCCGCATCTTGGCCACAATACCGCAGGGAGGAAGAAGGGGTCGGAGGCCCTCCGGAGCCGGCGCTCTCTCGGAGAGAACGGCACAGCCGCCGATCAGGACGCGCGGGCAGCCGTTGGTCTCCTCCCTTGCCGCCGACGACAGCGTGAACGATGCACCTACACCCCTGCCCCGGTCGAGGTTGTCCGGCCGGATTTGTGACCAGCCATGAGCTGAGAGAGAGTGTGGCCACCTATGTCTTGCTTAGATCTGGAGAGCATGAGAGAGTGAACGAGAGGAACCCTAGTAAAGCAAGCGCTAAGGCTCCTGCTTATATATATAGTGGAGTGATTTTATTGTACCAACTTCAAATGCGCTCCTACGTGTACCCGCGAGTGGGTGTGAGATAACTAGTGCATGCGTGCACCGCTTCTCTTCGTGAGAGTACAATATACTATGCCCAAAGAACGTTCACGATAAGGGTAATAGTATAAGTGTGTGACGTGTGAGCTAAAATAAAATGTGTGCGACGTCTTTTGTTTTTTAGAAGTTCTGAGGGTAGGGTATGAAGAGCACATATGTGTGTGACGTCTACCTGCAGATAGATGGTGGGTGCGAGAGGACTCGGGAGGGTGCGTGTGCGTGAGAGAGAGGGGGACACGTATCAATGCAATGCATGTGTCCGTAAATCATTATTCGACAAACGCTCGCCACAAGCCTTTTGTTGACGAACGCCATAAGAACCGTTAGATCGGCATCTGACAGTGTCATTTTTGCCATGTCATTTAACAGAACAGCCACTCCTCCTACACACAAATCTTCCATGTGAGTGTTAGCAACTGCCGTCTGCTCCCTCCGTTCCAAAATGCAGTGCATATAGCTTTATTGAAAATTCGAACCTCGCAAACTTTTACCGAGTTTTCGTGTACCAAATTGCACATGTAGAATACCCTATATATATATATCATTTCATTCATCTTCGAGAGGTAACTATAAAGATGGGGGAGTTGTCTACAAAGAAAGACCATTGTATCACCTGCAGCAATTTCAACCATCCTTTGGTGTGGAGGAATATCATCAAAACTCTATATGATATGATTTTTATAGGATTTTTTCCTTTAGAGCCAATTGGTTCATAGGAATAGATTCATATACTCCACATTTCAAAGGAAATAAACATGATATCATTTCTATAGCTTTAGAGCCACTTGGTTCATATGAATGGATTCCTATACTCCCATAATTTCAAAGGAAAATAAACATTAGCGTATATTCAATAGAAAAGTTCCTATGATATGAACCAAATTGCATCTCTTTTCTAATCCCTCCTCATAGGAATTGAGATACATGTCATCTCTAGATTCAATAGAAAAGTTCCTATGATGTCAACCAAATGACATCTCTTTTCCAATCCCTACTCATAGGAATTGAGATACTCCATGTCATCTCTTTCCCTACAACTTCCATGTATACATCTTCTATTCCTAATTAGCTAGTACAACCCACTAGTAGCTTTTTTCCAAGACATGCAACTATGGCACAAGAACTATATAGTGTGCGAATAACTTGAAAGATGGTCGCTGGATGAAGCTAATCCGACAGTGCAGAGATGGCAAATCCGAGCACTACTGGCCGTTGGATATCATCAACATTCCACCAGATCTGCCACATGTACAATTTAGAAGACTCCATGGTTGAACTTAAGCATAATGCACAAACCTCAAAACACAAGCACTTCTCCTTTGTTCTAGAATCTTCCGTATCATAATTGATTTTTTTCTAAATGAATTGCCATTATTTGTTTTTTACTTTATGCTTTACAATGCACAACCCCATGAATCTTAACATTTTTATAAAACTAATTGATTTTGAATGAGATGAACTATAAGAACTAAACGAACATCTACATCATGCATATATGACTCAAAGCTTTACATGCTATAGTGTGTATTTATTCATAATTTGGTTTCGAAATCTCATGCGTTCAATGCATGTGTACCTTACTAGTTTTGAGTAGAGTAGAAAATTTCACGCGGCCCCGGGTATATAAAATGCAGGGCCCATGCATCATTGCCTTTCGGTCGAACCTACGTCCACAATTTTTTGTACGTACTATATCTCCACTGGTCCCCGAACCCAAAATGCTGCCTCGTTCCCCTAAAACCAAGCGGCCCACACATATTTAAGGCGTCGACTCGAACTCAATCCCTCTCCCGTTTACTACGACGTGGCCCCGCACGCCCTAGTAGTACTCCTACAAACCCTACCACCGCACGCATCATCGGTTTTCTTCAAGAGGACGAGGGAGAAGCCGATTTGTAGTGGAGGCGCTTTCAAAAAAATGATCTGTAGTGGAGACCCCTACCCTAGGGTGCCCTAGGTAGCTGCCGCACGCATCATTGGTTTTCTCTTTTCTTTATGCTCTTGCGCCCTAGAGTGAAATGATGGTTGCTTCGTCCGTCCAGCTTAATGCGGGAAAGGTGGGGCTTTGTGATTTGACCCCTCATCGCTCATTTTCTACTACTGCGGCGCTACGACCGGGGTGCCTCCAATTCCAACCGCTGCTCCGAACTGTAATTTGGTGCATCGCACGTGGAACAAGACGGTGGATGAGCCACATGTCGGCCAAAGGGGTCCTGTTAAGTGTGTCGCCATTTCGTGTGCGGACTGACCCTGCTTGAGTCGCTACGCCAACATGACAGGTGCAGCCTACCACTTGGTTTTGCTCCTTGGTGAATCCCGACTATATTGATCTAAAAAGATACGTACTGAACTACCCTCTCCGTCTCGTTTTTTAGACGTCTCGGTTTATAGGGCGTGCACGTAGTTCTAGGTCATCCATTTGACTAACTAAATCTGAGTTACTATGTCACAAAAAGTATATCATTGGATTATTAAGCGGATGTAGTTTCTAAACATATACTGTTCATCACATATATAGCCAGTTAAATTCTCAACCTAGAATGACGTGCATGCCATGTAAACCGATACGGAGGAAGTATAGTAGTAAAAATGAGGTGATTTTACCGAGCGATCGGCGGGGGAGCATGGCCTGTCATGCGGTCCCACGTGTCATGATGTACCAAGGCGATGCGCGTGTCCCTCTTGAGGCAGAAGCAATACTACGTGGTTTGAGATGATGGCGAACCGAAGTGTGAAATAATGGTTGCTTCGTCTGTTTGGGAAGGTGCGGCATTGTGATTTGATGTCTCATTGCTCATTACTACTACTGGGGCGGTACGACTGGGGTGCCTCCCCCTGCTGTTCTGCACTATTATTTGGTGCTTGACACGTCAACCCGGTTGCTATATGTCCCACATGTCGGCGACAGGAAGTACAGAATTCATGAAAGCGAGCGTCGACGGAGGAGTACAAGACACGGCTTGGGTTTTTGCTGCTTCGCGCGATCCATCGATACAAACCCGGACTAAAAAAGGCGAGGGCGGGTCTTTTCCCACGCGGCAGGCAGGGGAGTTTGGCATAGTCTGTTCGAGGCAAGGAGGCAGGAAGGGAAACAAGCAAATAAAGGTTGAGCGACTTAGTTTTGGGAAAATCTGATTTTACGGAGTACGTACCCACTAGGGTTTATAGGGCTCATCTACAAAACATTCGTTTTTCCATTTTATAAGTCTCAATTCTACTACTAGTAGTAGTACCATCACATGTTGGATTTCGAGGTGCGTTAGATCACCCGATGCAAGCAGTGTCAAGAGAAAACTCACCAATGCATGTAGAAGTTCATGGAAATTTAGTGGTCATTCATGCATTCGTTCTAATTAATGCCTCGGTAAACATAACTTCTTGAGAAAAATGAGCGTACTAATTACTTGTGCAAACTAGGAGTACGAAATTAATTCGACCACTCACCGTCTACCTTGGTTGGAGAGATTTTGAAATTGAGCCATAAACTGGAAAGGAGGGAGTAGTAACTTTTGTCTCGATTACTATTTGTGGCCTTGTATAGATGCAAAATGTATTTTTTTATAGTGGCCTTGTATAAGAGGGTGCTTGGATCCAAGGGACTTATTTTAGTCTGACTAAAAATAGTCTCTTTAAGAGGCTAAAGTTCCAAGCACCCCTGACTAAAGAGGGGCTAAAACTAGTCTTGAGACTAAAATTTTTAGTCAGGGGTACCCCTACTAAAATGTGGATTAGTCCTCTCTCTCCTCATTTAACTCCTCTCCTTTAACACAGGCGAGTTCTGGATTGGAGGGTTTGGAGGATAATAAATGCTCATTAACTTGATTTTAGTCTCTTTAGTATTTGGATCCAAGCATGGGTGAGGCTAGCAAGTTTTAGTCCCACTACTTTTAGTCATGAGACTAAAACGTATCCAAGCACCCTCTAAGTAAATGGAGGGAGTACTAAAGGACATATATATTCCAAACAATATGATAATCTCTCTAACCAAGGTAGGGACGAGGAGTAAACGGAGGGAGTACTACTTCCTCCGTCTAGGTGTGTAAGTCATCTTACGTTGTGCATCGCGACCAAGGCGGAGAGGAAAACGAGAAAACTTAATGTCTTTTTGCTAATTAATAGCATTGCATGCAATGAACTAACCACTGCATGTTATGTTTGGTAGTCTCAAGTCATTGAAAGCATGCACGGCCCACATATCTTATTGGTTGATATGCCACAAAACAAGAAACGAGGAGGGAGTTAATGTACGGTGCCTAAGTGTTTTGGGATTATTTGGTTTTCGTAAGGTGACTTACACACCTAGACGGAGGGAGTAGTAAAATTTTCTCCTCGTCCTGCGAGCCACCGCGCGCGTGGGCGAGGGAGTGGGCGTAAGGCGTAGTAAGCAAGCTTCACCTCATCCTGCGAGCCACCGTGCCCGTGGGCGGGGGAGACGGCGTACTAAGCAAGCTCCTCCTTGTTCTGCAAGTTGATGGGACACATCAAAAGTACTCCAGTGTATAGAGCCTTGCCTCTAAGGTAGGCCCCACATGGTTTGCCTCTTTTTTAACATAACGCGTCAAGTCGCAATTTGTTTGTTCACCCGTGGTAGACGATCCTCCCTCCATCTAGTGGACAACCAGTACACGTGTCAAGTTACCACATGGGCTGCCTTTTCATACAGAAATGAGCTCCACCGTGTACTCGCGTGGGTGTGGTTGGGAAAGAGACATGAGTACGTGCGCCGTGCGTGCACCTCTTCTCTTCGTGCACGCCCCCACCTACGTGGGTGTGTGTGAGAGGGACTATAGAGATACAAACCTAGACATAATGCGCCGTCCATCCCCATGCCTCCGCCCAGTCCGACCACCAGTCACCACCACGCCCCACTCCTCCTCACCTTATCTCTCATCTTTCTCCCTCCATTTTTATATACAAGGCCACTATCAAAATTACAATTTGCAGATATACAAGGCCACTAACACTAATCAATGCAATATTAATGGTGTTTGCCTCGTAGTACTACTAGCAAAGGAGGACATTAATTATCCCTTGCATGCATGCGGGAGTGTGAGCATTGGCTTGATGTGCATGAAAGAGAAGAATACACATTAATTTACACGGCAAACAAGGAAACAAGGTGGCTTGCAACATTGAGTTAGAAGACATTAATTTTTGCCTTGGTACCTGTAATATGGGTTTGTGGCCTTGTATACAAAAATGGAGTCCGATAAAATTCTCGAGATACCATTTATCCGATAAAATTCTCGAGCAATCATTAGTTTTTACAAAATGGGATTACTCCTGCATGGGTCAATCACAACAGGTGTTTTGTAAAAAAATGCATCTTGATGTTCCGTGCAATGCACGGGCATCTTGCTAGTCCATGAAAACAACACATGGCAAAATTCCACGGCGAACGAGGGATTTGAATCTGTTGGGAGGGGCTGTTTGGATCTTGCCCGGGGTAGCCAAAATATTGGCGACCCTTTTGTCCACCGGTGCCTTTGCCACCGATGAACGAGGAATGGCTCGGGTTCTCATGCATCCTCCAGCGCGCACGTTGGAGACGAGCTCGCACGAGCTGTGTTCTTTTTGTCCCACCACGCCGCCCGAGCCGCCCGCAGACCGACCGGCGACCCGCAAATTACGCCATCCAACCATAGCCGCACAAATTATGACAGCAAGTCAACCAACCGGACGAAATTCACGCAAACACAGCGATATTTCATATAAACAACGACGGAAATCATATAAGATACCGGATTTTCATACAAACATGACGGATTTCATTACATTCAAATGAGCTACGCGGTGCTAGTTCTAGACAGCACAGGTATATAATACCTGGCCTAAATGGTTGTCCGCCAATCGATTTGTGTTCCTCATGTCCGGCAGCACGATCACCGGACTGCCGGGAGCCCCGAAGGTATATGCGGGGTCGACGAAGGTCCTTGCAAGAAAAGGATCTGGCAAGACACCTATTGTGTATGTCGGCGTCGCCTCCGTGGTGGCCTTCATGGGACCCAAGCGGCGGTGGCCTCCCGTGTTCTACTTCTCCTCGATGGTGGCGGTGGACGCGGAGGCGCACGCCACCGACTCGTCACTCTCTGCGCACCCGGCTTCTGTCGCTGCTTGCATGGCACGGCCACTGGCATGGGAGTCTCGGCCACAGAAACGGGAGACGCGGTACGAGGCAACGGCGTGGACGGCAGCAACGACGCCCGTGCGCTGCTACTCGTCCAGCTGGCCTGGAGCGGCGAGTTGCTGAACCGTGCGCCGGCTTGGGGCGGCAACTAGCTCCGTCGGGCGAGGGGAGGGAGGTGGATCAGCGAGCTGCATAGCTCGTATCCGACGGGCTCGGCGGGCCACCCAGCCAGCTTTGATGTGGAATAACTACTCTTCGTAAGCCATTGTAAGAGTGGACAAAATGGTGAAGGAGGAGATAGGGGAGCAGCGGAGGTGTGTGATTCTTTGTCGGCATTTGGCCTCGTTTAAATAGGAGATTAAATAGATGGCAGACGGGAGGAGCTCGGTCGGTGTTGCATTCAATGCCGGCCCGGTCATGAACGAACGGTGTCCAGAGTGGGTTTCTCGGCTTCCACATGGGCGGGTTTCATGGAGGCGTTTGAATGCGGCAAGGAGGCGTGTTCAGCCGGGCGTGCAGCGAGTGGCGCCCTCGACTCTGACATAGGACAGTGCGCCATTCTTCCACTGACGTGTGGGCTCTTTGGGTACATGGCCTGCATGTCAGTGACCCAACGCAGGCAGCGCACAGAGAGGAACCTTTGGTGGGCCAGGGCGGTCAGAAGCGGGCATTTCATAAACCGATGATTGTTCATTGAGCGTGACGTCATCCTTTTCATGTAGATAAGCCTACTATGTTGATAGCCCGTTTGATACGTTGTGATTCAAAAAGACCGCTACAAACATCAATGTTCTGCTTATCCCAGATAAGAATGATTAATACACGTAACAATCCATGTCCTTAACAAAGGGTGCATGCACGTATAGGTTGAGCGTGTGTCTTGCGTCGTGTGTTGTGTGCATGCAGGCGTGCGAGTGTTGCGGGCGTGCAAGGGTACGTTTCAGTGTTGCATGCATGTGTGCGTACGTGCGTGTGTTCGTGAGTGCATGTGTACGCGTCAGTGTTGTACGCCTGCATGCATGCGTGTGTTCGTTATGTGTACGTGTCAGTGTTGCACGCCTGCATGCGTGCGTGTCTTGCGTGTGTGCATGTGTACATGTAGGGTGAGGCTACACGTCAGTCAACTGACTTTTTCATCTCTGGTCATCTACATTTTCTAGCCGTTGGATATGAAATCAAGGGCCTGCAATTTATCATCAAACTCCACCCCCCTGAGCCGCCGGCCACCACCGGCCGAACCGCCGGCCCCAGCCGCCCGCAGCCGGCCCGCGCTGCCATACCGCCCCGCCTGCCCCAAAACCACTCCTTACCGCCGGTCCACCGCCGCACCGGGAATCCCTCTAGGCCCACCCGCACCGAGCTTTTTCTCCGGCGATCCCCACCCCACCGCCCAATCAACGCCCCCCACCACCGGCGACTGCCAACTAGAGGTCTCACGACTTCGAGTACCCACCGACCACTAATTTATTACCATTTATGTCCTTCATATACGCGCTGACGGGTGGGCCCTATGGTAATGTGCACTGCTGAATGTGGACCGTTTGACTGGTCAATTAATCGTGTCATCAACAAATTACGGAGCTGTATGGTGAGCCAGTGACCGTATGGTCACCCTAAAATGTATTTTATTAACACAGTACAAACTCAAACTACCATTTCTTTCTTTCATATACGGGGTGACAGGTGGGTCCCACGGTTACGTTCCCAGATGGTGCAACACTAGTTGCGCCACGTGGAACGTTTGACTGGTCAATTGATTGTGTCATCAACAAAATACGGAGTTGTATGGGTGAGCCATTGACCGTATAATCATGACATGTATTTTTTTAACACGGTACAGACGCAAGGGCTCATATATACGCGCAAGCACTCACCGCTATAAGCGCACACACGCAGACCCTACCCCTATGAGCACCTTCGAGAGAGTGGGCCAGCATATGATCTTGAGATTTTACGAAGTCACCATAGGTGCCTCGTAGTCGAGTGGAACGTCTCCTCCCACTGAACGCACATCGCCGGAAAATACTGAAATTAACCCAGGATAAATGCGAGCACCGGGACTTTAACCCTGGTGGGCTCGAGAAACCACTGTCCTCCTAACCATCCAACCACATGTTGGTTAGCACGACAAAATGTATGTGGTGACCGTGATGAGCTTATTCTGAAGTCCAGTGACCATATCGTGCTTTCGCTTCAAATACAATGACCGTAAGTGTCGTCAACAAAATACGGAGCACACATCAAATGCAAAGTCCGTCAGTGTCATCAAGAAAATACGGAGACGTATCGTGAGCTAGATACCGTATGATCACCACGAGAATGTATACGGTGACCGTAATGAGCATATTCTGAACTCCAGTGACCGTATAGTGCTTTAGCTTGAAATACAGTGACCGTCAATGCGTGAATGTGTCCATGGGCCATGCATACTTTTAGAGGGCCGAAGAAGATAGTTTGTGTGCATACAGGGTGTAGAAAGAAGGGATGTCGTGATACAAGAGAGATATGCCCTCGTTTTCTTTCTGGGACTAACATTTTAGGGTAACATCACAATGGAGAAAAATTTTTGATGACTGCAATTAACTTTCTGTATACATTACTATGATATCTTAGTGGCGATTGGTGTTGGGTGGTGGGCCACATTCTAGTTGTGTGGATGGGCAGTTCATCCACCATAGTTGATCGAGACGCGTTATACGAAGACCCATGTGGAGGAAATCAGCATAGAACACGAAGCTAGCTACCATGAGTCGGGGAGGACTCTATCCCACTGGTGATAAGCTGACTATATATAGATTGTAACCCTAGGCCCCAGTATGTTTAGAATCTTGGGGGCTAGTTCCGTACGATAGTATAACACAACACGCACATGCCTGGTATCACCGTGTACTTTGTACACACCCCTATCACTATATACAGTACCACGGGAGTAGGATTTTTCCTCAATGCCAAGGGGTCCGAAACTAGGGAAAACTTTGCCCTCATATTACCATCCACCCTAAACAGTCAGGGGATATCCCTAGCCGGAAATCGATATGATGGAATCATATCTGCCAACTACTAAGAGAGAGGTGTGTCTGGGGGGGCAATGTGTGCGAGAGTGGCCTAAAGATAATGTGGGTGCGGGAGACACGTAGGCACATATATGTGCGTATAGAGGGCTCGTAGAGACCGTGCGTGTGTATATATGCATGTGAGAGAAATAGTGTTTTCCAACTGAGATTAGTGAAAAGACTGGTACATAGTAGTCAGAAAGAGAGAGAGAGAGATACAGAGAGAGCATGTGCGTGAGACTCCCCGACTCCCCAAGAAAGATTGTGAGCATGTGTGAAAGAGAAATGCCGACGCATATAAAGTGTGTGCACTTATGTGGTAGATAGAGAGATATATATAGCGCGTTTGTGAGAACGGGTCGAGGCATAGTGCATCTACGTGTAAAAGGCGGTTCTACGCATTAAATTAAAATATAAATGGCATTATTATTTTTGGATGAGATCATGAATTTTGCAAATTGCGTATGGACCAAAATCGGTCTATCAGACACCCATACTCTATTGAATTCTAGCATGTACATGTGTTTATTTCATATTATCGATCCATAGAGTGAGAGCGGTTTGAAATACAGGCAATGGATGCTTTTGCAATTCATATATAAACATTAATTAGTGCACTCCATGTTGTTAGTGTGAAGCACTATATACATTTGTCACTTGCATGGATACATTCCAAATTGCTAGCTACGAAATAGAATACATGTCGAATTCAACATAAAGGGGGTTTCGAAGATTCGAATTCATAGGAAGTGCATTCATCTATTTGAACCCGAGATAATGGCATTTGTAAATCAGATGTAAAAGGGGGCATCAATCTTTGTTGTGCGTTTGAACATGCTATATATATTCATACGCATGTCTAACTTTTTTTTGCAACCAAGGAGATTATATCTGGAACCATGCATGAACTGAGGTAAGTTGCATATTTTTTAATATATACTCGTGTACAATGTATATTCAAATGTACCACCTCCATTCCAAAATAATCGTAGCTTTAGGATTTTCAAGAGTAAAGATTTGTGAAGTTTGACAAATCCTGAATGTTCAATTGAAGAGAACCGAAAACGTTAATGCTTCTGCTCCCAAATATTGAATGAAGTGCCAAATAGGCCTTTGGTCACCCGAAACCGCGCGAGACTAATGTTTGGTGGTACGGAATTAGTGTCCTGACTCTGGCCCGTGTAGCCTATCGGCCTGATGTCCACCGGGGTAGGTTTGTAACTTCACCAAGACGCCAGTCTCAACCACCTCTGAGAAGCATTCATACGTCGTGGGCACCTAAACACCCATGCGCTCGGCCGAAATCTATCCCGCCCACATTTGGGACACCTGAGATTACTGTCCTACCCCCAACCCGCAATATGTATGAAATTTTAGATGGGGACAAAGTTTGTAACTTTCCCCAAATTTCAAACAAGCGCGTCCCAAACCGAAACATTGTTCCCCCTTAGTTCCCCGCCTCCCTCCGTTTCCCCATTCATACTCTGTGGGCGCCAAAACGCCCTCTCCACCAGCCGCGAAACCCCAGCCTCCTCCGTCCTCCACCCCATAGCGCCCAATCCACCGCCGCCCTCCTCCATCACGCCGGAGTCGGTACCCTGATGTCGTCGTCCAACGCAACTGCAACCGCAACGCCCTCAAGGACTTAGCAGTTGAAGCCAATGTAGAGCTGCCTCCACGACGCCGACGCCGACGTGCGCCGTACTAGAACTACTCCGACCACGCCGTCCTGCGCCTCACTGCTGCCGCTCCACTGTCGCAACCGTCCACCGCACCAGAGCTGTTCCCGCTACACCATCGTTCGCCGCCTCGGATCTTCTTCCCCGCCGCCGACAGACGGCCACCGCACCACACTCAACAACTTGGCCATGGGTTCGTCCAAGGCTACACCATCGTCCACAACTTCTCGTTTCCAGTGAACCACAAGAAGATCATTGGAAAAATAGAACGAGGACACAGCAATGCCAGCAAAAAGAGGTACTCCTCTTCCCTTATTCGTGCAAACCTTACGTCTCTGCTCACACCATATTCATCCCACGAAAGAAACTAGTTGAGCACTTCTTACTGCATCTTCTTCGTGATACTAAATGCACAAGGTTTCCTCCCTTTACTATTTCACCTTTGCTAGAGGTCAGTAGCCTGCCTGGATTTCAATTCAGGGTCAGTCGAACCGCAATTAAAAGAAGCAGCACCCGCTTAGGCTTGCGGAGCACCTAGTCTGCCTGTTCACCGGGGAAGCGGCACATTGGTGTCTATCATAGGGGTGTGGGCGCAGGAGCTTCTTGCACCCGATCTGGAGGTCGGCGGGGCTTGAATGGATTGCCGGGGGGTGGTGCCAAGCATGGCGGTGTGTTGAGGTCGAGGGGAGGGCGCAGGCAGGGGACTGGGCCGGTGGTCGCTGCCGTTTCGAGGAAGATCGTCAACACTGACTGGCTGGAGGTAGATGAAGGCGATCTGCCCGTTCTTTGTACATCAGACGGTGCAGAAAAAATGGACTGGCCTATTTGTTTTCAGTCGAATGTTATTTTCATAGAATCCTGTAGTAATTTAGTGTGCCATGCATGTTACAGAGCTATCATATGTCTCCCGTCATTTATTTCTCACCGACCTGCTATCTGCTACCTTTACACTGTACTAATTGCGCACACACTTCACCCATACTCACACTATTGTTTTTTATGCATGGGTATTTCAGACTCTGACGCAGTGTTGATGAATGCTGAAAAGAAAAGACAGAAGTCGCTCTAGTGTAATTCGAAGATAAGCACTAAGCGTTTCAGCGCTCTAAAGGATGCAGTGTCAGCAGTTGGAGACAATAAACGTAGCTCTGTAGTTGATGATCTCAATTGCCACACACAACCATCCCAGGTGCTTGCTTTAACTTTGCGCTGTCAAATGTGGTTGCATGTTGCATATGGTGTCTAGCTTGTATTGCTTCCAATTTGGTTAAATTGCATCTGCTTACTTTACACATTATACCTTTGATAATGACATGCCTTCCTGTTTTTGATACATACTCCCTCTGTTCGGAATTACTCGTCCAAGAAATGAATGTATCTAGATGTATTTTAGTTGTAGATACATCCATTTTTGTGACAAGTAATTCCAAACGGAGGGAGTACTACATATGTCTATTAACCATGTTCGTACATCAAACTAATGCTCTTTTGTATCCCTCGACAATCACTTATGATGAGATAGTCACCCGGGTGGGTTACTGTGAGACGCCATACTCGTTTAAAGAGTGCAGTGTCATCCTCCCCACATGATTCTCAAGAAACAGCAAGGCTAAATGAAGATAGTCAACGTAGCTCTCTAGTTGATGACCGCAATTCCCCCACACCACCATCACAGGTGCTTGCTCTAACTTCGCAGTGTGATATGTGGTTGCATGTTGCATACGGTGTCTAGCTTGTAATGCTTCTAATTAGGGTAAATTGCATCTGCTTAGTTTACACATTATACCTGTGAATATGACATGCCTTCCTATTTTTGGTACACACTACATCTATGTGTTAACCTTGTTCTTACATGAAACTACCTCTCTTCTGTATCCTGCATCAATCACTTACGATGAGTCACCTTTATTCGTTGCATATTGCATATTATTTCTAGCATGTTGCCATGTATTGCTTCTAATTTGGTCAAATACATTTGTTAGGGCACCCTTTTAATTTGGCAGAGTGATATTGGTTTCATCTTTCATATGGTTTCTAGCTTGCATTGATTCTAACAAGTTCAAGCACCTTGTGCTTAGTTTACACTTTATACATCATACATGTCAATATGTCACGCCGTCCTGTTTTTCATACATATTCCATCCTCCTATCATGCGGCTGCCTTACATGAAAGTAGTGTTCGTCAGTATCATGCATCAATGAGTTCTGAAGAGCAAATTTTATTCCTTTTTCTTGTGGGTTTGACTTGACAAGGCAAAATCAAGAAAGAGGAAGGAAAAGAGTAAGGAAGGCGATGATGGTGGTCCTCTGCAGCAACGTAAACGGAGCATCTGTACCGATTCTCCTTGTACTGATAGTGCATTACAAGGTCCAAGTCTCCGCTCCCCTACTCCACCATCCAAGGTGCTTGCTCTAACTTGGCAGTGTGATATCTGGTTGCATGTTGCATATGGTGTCTAGCTTGTATTGCTCCTAATTAGTGTAAACTGCATATGCTTAGCTTACACATGATACGTGTGAATATGACACGCTTTCCTATTTTTGGTACATACTATATCTGTCTATCACACCATGTTCTTACATGAAACTACTCTTCTTGTGTATCCTGCATCAGTCACTTATGATGGAACACCTTTAAGTTGGCAGTGTGATATTGGTTTGCGTCTTGAATATGATTTCTAGCATGTATTGCTTCTAGTTTGATGAACGCCACCTATGACGAGACAGTTTTAACTTGGCAGAGTGATATTGATTGCACCTTTCATATGGTGTCTAGTTTGCAGCGCTTCTAATTTGTTGAAGTGCCTTCTACTTAGTTACCACATCATAGGTGTGAATATGTCATGCCGTCCTGTTTTTCATACATATTCCATCCTCCTATCATGCGGCTGCCTTACATGAAAGTAGTGTTCGTCAGTATCATGCATCAGTGAGTTCTGAAGAGCAAATTTTATTCCTTTTTCTTGTGGGTTTGACTTGACAAGGAAAAATCAAGAAAGAGGAAGGAAAAGAGTAAGGAAGGCGATGATGGTGGTCCTCTGCAGCAATGTAAACGGAGCATCTGTACCAATTCTCCTTGTACTGATAGTGCATTACAAGGTCCAAGTCTCTACTCCCCTACTCCACCATCCAAGGTGCTTGCTCTAACTTGGCAGTGTGATATCTGGTTGCATGTTGCATATGGTGTCTAGCTTGTATTGCTCCTAATTAGTGTAAACTGCATATGCTTAGCTTACACATGATACGTGTGAATATGACACGCTTTCCTATTTTTGGTACATACTATATCTGTCTATCACACCATGTTCTTACATGAAACTACTCTTCTTGTGTATCCTGCATCAGTCACTTATGATGGAACACCTTTAAGTTGGCAATGTGATATTGGTTTGCGTCTTGAATATGATTTCTAGCATGTATTGCTTCTAGTTTGATGAACGCCACCTATGACGAGACGGTTTTAACTTGGCAGAGTGATATTGATTGCACCTTTTATATGGTGTCTAGTTTGCAGTGCTTCTAATTTGTTGAAGTGCCTTCTGCTTAGTTACCACATCGTAGGTGTGAATATGTCAAGCCGTCCATTTTTTCGTACATATTCCATCCTCGTATCATGACTTTGCCTTTCATCAGAGTAGTGTTCGTCAGTATCATGCATGAAGGAGTTTTGAAGAGCGAATTATATTCCTTTTTCTTGTCGGTTTGACCTCACAATGTAAAATCAATAAAGCTGAAGGAAATTAGCAAGGCATTGGATGATGGTGGTCCTTCCGAGCAACTGAAATGGAGGTTCTCCATAGATTCTACTCTGCCATCCTCCCAACAAGATTCACAAGACAACGCAAGGCTAGACAGTCAACGTAGCTGTGTAGATGATGAGCACATCTCCCCTACTCCACCATCACAGATGCTTGCTCTAACTTGGCACTATTATATGTGGTTGCATGTTGCATATGATGTCTAGCTTGTATTGCTTCTAACTTTGTTGAATTGCATCTGCTTACTTTACACATAATGCGTGTGAATATGACACATGTTCCTGTTTCTAGAACATACGTGTACATGATGAGCACATCTCCCCTACTCCACCATCACAGGTGCTTGCTCTAACTTGGCACTATTATATGTGGTTGCATCTTGCGTATGATGTCTAGCTTGTATTGCTTCTAACTTTGTTGAATTGCATTTGCTTACTTTACACATAATGCCTGTGAATATGACACGTGTTCCTGTTTCTAGAACATACGTGTACATGATGAGCACATCTCCCCTACTCCACCATCACAGGTGCTTGCTCTAACTTGGAACTGTTATATGTGGTTGCGTTTTCCATATGATGTCTAGTTTGTATTGCTTCTGATTATGTTGAATTGCATCTGCGTAGCTTACAACTTATACCTGCAACGATCACTTACCCATAAGACACATTTAACTTGGGACTGCGATGTAGGTTGCATCTTGCATTGTCTTCTAGATTGTACTGCTTCTAATTTCTTGAAATGGCACTTACAGTGAGACACTTTTTACCTGATAGAGTGATATTGGTTGCATGTTCATATGGTACCTAGCTTTCATTTCTTCTAATTTTGTTGAACTGCCTTCCGCTTACTGTTTTTTCATACATATTCCATCCTCCTATCGTACGTGTGAATATGAAACGTTGTCTTTTTTGTATATATTCCATCCTCCTATCCCGCGCTTGCCTTACATCAAAGTAGTGTTCGTCTGTATCATGCATCAACCAGTTATGCAGAGCTAATTTTATTCATCTTCTTGTGGTTTTGACTTCATAAGGCAATATCAGAACATAAGAAGGAAAAAAGTAAGTTAGGGGATGTTGGTGGTCCTCCGCACCAAAAACAGAGACTCTCTAGATTTTCCACTGCTACTGCTAATGAAGCTGAAGTCCCAAGTCTACATGATGAGTTCATCTCCCGTACTCCACCATCGCAGGTGCTTGCTCTAAGTTGATAGTGTGATAATTGGTTTCATGTTGCATATGTTGTCTAGCCTGTATTTCTTCTATTTTGATTAAATTGCACCTGCTGAGTTCATACATTATACATGTGCATATGACATGGCGTTCTGTGTCTAGAATACACTACATCTATCTATCATACCATGTTCTTACATCAAAGTACTGCTGTTGTGTATCCCGCATCAGTCACTCATGATTGGACACTTTTAACATGGCAGTTTGATAGTGGTTGCATCTTGCATTGATTTCTACATTGTACTGCTTCTAATTTTTTGAATTGCCAGTTATGACAAGACACTTTTAACTTGGCAGAGTAATATTGGTTGCATCTTTCATATGGTGTCTAGCTTGCATTACTTCGATTTTGTTGAAAATCCTTCTGCTTAGTTTACACATCGTAGCTGTGAATATGTCATGCCGTCATATTTTTCTTACATATTCCATCCTCATAAGGTTGTCTTACATCAAAGTATTGCTTGTGTGTATCATGCATCTGTTGGGTAATGTAGTAATTTCAAAAAAATTCCTACGCACACACAAGATCATGGTGATGCATAGCAACGAGAGGGGAGAGTGTTGTCTACGTACCCTCATAGACCGACAGCGGAAGCGTTATGACAACACGGTTGATGTAGTAATACGTCTTCATGGCCCGACCGATCAAGCACCGAAACTATGTCACCTCCGAGTTCTAGCACACGTTCAGCTCGATGACGATCCCCGGACTTTGATCCAGCAAAGTGTCGGGGAAGAGTTCCGTCAGCACAACGGCGTGGTGACGATCTTGATATTCTACCGTCGCAGGGCTTTGCCTAAGCACCGCTACAATATTATCGAGGATTGTGGTGGAGGGGGGCACCGCACACGGCTAAGAGAACGATCTCCAAGATCAGCTTGTGTGTCTAGAGGTGCCCCCTGCCCCCGTATATAAAGGAGCAAGGGGGAGGGGCGGCCGTCCAGGAGGAGGCGCGCCAGGGAGGAGTCCTACTCCTACCGGGAGTAGGACTCCCTCCTTTTCCTTGTCCAACTAGGAGAAGGGGAAGGAAGGGAGAGGGGAGAGGAAGGAAAGGGGGGGCGCCGCCCCCCCCCCTCATTGTCCAATTCGGACTAGAGGGGGAGGGGGCGCGCGGCCTGCCCTGGCCGCCCCTCCTCTTCTCCACTTTGGGCCCATGAGGCCCATTAACCCCCCAGTACTCCGGTTTTATCCGAAATTTCTCCGAAACACTTCCGGTGTCCGAATATAGTCGTCCAATATATCAATCTTTATGTCTCGACCATTTTGAGACTCCTCGTCATGTCCATGATCACATCCGGGACTCCGAACAATCTTCGGTACATCAAAATATATAAACTCATAATGAAATTGTCATCGTAACATTAAGCGTACGGACCCTACGGGTTCGAGAACAATGTAGACATAACCGAGACACGTCTCCAGTCAATAACCAATAGCGGAACCTGGATGCTCATATTGGCTCCTACATATTCTACGAAGATCTTTATCGGTAAGACCGCATAACAGCATACGTTGTTCCCTTTGTCATCGGTATGTTACTTGCCCGAGATTCGATCATTGGTATCTCAATACCTAGTTCAATCTCGTTACCGACAAGTCTCTTTACTCGTTTCTTGATACATCATCTCGCAACTAACTCATTAGTTGCAATGCTTGCAAGGCTTATGTGGTGTGCATTACCGAGAGGGCCCAGAGATACCTCTCCGACAATCGGAGTGACAAATCCTAATCTCGAAATACGCCAACCCAACATGTACCTTTGGAGACACCTGTAGAGCTCCTTTATAATCACCCAGTTACGTTGTGACGTTTGGTAGCACATAAAGTGTTCCTCCGGCAAACGGGAGTTGCATAATCTCATAGTCATACAAACATGTATAAGTCATGAAGAAAGCAATAGCAACATACTAAACGATCGGGTGCTAAGCTAATGGAATGGGCCATCTCAATCACATCATTCTCCTAATGATGTGATCCCATTAATCAAATGATAACACACGTCTATGGTTAGGAAACATAACCATCTTCGATTAACGAGCTAGTCAAGTAGAGGCATACTAGTGAAATTTAGTTTGTCTATGTATTCACACAAGTATTATGTTTCTGGTTAATACAGTTTTAGCATGAATAATAAACATTTATCATGATATAAGGAAATAAAATAATAACTTTATTATTGCCTCTAGGGCATATTTCCTTCAGTCTCCCACTTGCACTAGAGTCAATAATCTAGATTGCACGTAATGATTCTAACACCCATGGAGCTTTGGTGTTGATCATGTTTTGCTCGTGGAAGAGGCTTAGTCAACGGGTCTGCTACATTCAGATCCGTATGTATCTTGCAAATCTCTATGTCTCCCACCTGGACTAGATCCCGGATGGAATTGAAGCGTCTCTTGATGTGCTTGGTTCTCTTGTGAAATCTGGATTCCTTTGCCAAGGCAATTGCACCAGTATTGTCACAAAAGATTTTCATTGGACCCGATGCACTAGGTATGACACCTAGATCGGATATGAACTCCTTCATCTAGACTCCTTCGTTTGCTGCTTCCGAAGCAGCTATGTACTCCGCTTCACATGTAGATCCCGCCACAACACTTTGTTTAGAACTGCACCAACTGACAGCTCCACCATTTAATGTAAACACGTATACTGTTTGCAATTTAGAATCGTCCGGATCAGTGTCAAAGCTTGCATCAGCGTAACCATTTACGATGAGTTCTTTGTCACCTCCTTATACGAGAAACATATCCTTAGTCATTTTCAGGTATTTCAGGATGTTCTTGACCACTGTCCGGTGATCCACTCCTGGATTACTTTGGTACCTCCCTGCTAGACTTATAGCAAGACACACATCAGGTCTAGTACACAGCATTGTTGGGGAACGTAGTAATTTCAAAATTTTCCTACGCACACGCAAGATCATGGTGATGCATATGAACGAGAGGGGAGAGTATGATCTACGTACCCTTGTAGATCGACAACGGAAGCGTTTGGTTGATGTAGTCGTACGTCTCCACGGCCCGACCGATCAAGCACCGAAACTACGACACCTCCAAGTTCTAGCACACGTTCAGCTCGATGATGATCCCCGGACTCCGATCCAGCAAAGTGTCGGGGAAGAGTTCCGTCAGCACAACGGCGTGGTGACGATCTTGATGTACTACCGTCGCAGGGCTTCGCCTAAGCACCGCTACAATATTATCGAGGACTATGGTGGAAGGGGGCACCGCACACGGCTAAGAATATGATCACGTGGATCAACTTGTGTGTCTCTGGGGTTCCCCTGCCTCCATATATAAAGGATCAAGGGGGGGGTGCGGCCGGCCTAGGAGAGGCGCGCCAGGAGGAGTCCTACTCCCTCTGGGAGTAGGATTCCCCCCCCCCCCAATCCTAGTTGGAATAGGATTCGCGGAGGGGGGAAAAGAGAGAGGGGGGCGGCCCCCTCTCCTTGTCCTATTAGGACCAAGGGAGGGGAGGGGCGCGCGGCCCATCTTGGGCTGCCCCTTCTCTTTTCCACTAAGGCCCACTAAGGCCCATCTAGCTCCCGGGGGTTCCGGTAACCTCCCGGTACTCCGGTAAAATCCCGATTTCACCCGGAACACTTCCGATATCCAAACATAGGCTTCCAATATATCAATCTTTATGTCTCGACCATTTCGAGACTCCTCATCATGTCCGTGATCACATCCGGGACTCCGAACAACCTTCGGTACATCAAAATGCATAAACTCATAATATAACTGTCATCGTAACCTTAAGCGTGCGGACCCTACGGGTTCGAGAACAATGTAGACATGACCGAGATATGTCTCCAGTCAATAACCAATAGCGGGACCTGGATGCCCATATTGGCTCCTAGATATTCTACAAAGATCTTTATCGGTCAGACCGCATAACAACATACGTTGTTCCCTTTGTCATCGGTATGTTACTTGCCCGAGATTCGATCGTCGGTATCCAATACCTAGTTCAATCTCGTTACCAGCAAGTCTCTTTACTCGTTCAGTAATACATCATCTCGCAACTAACTCATTAGTTGCATTCCTTGCAAGGCTTAAGTGATGTGCATTACCGAGAGGGCCCAGAGATACCTCTCCGACGATCGGAGTGACAAATCCTAATCTCAAAATACGCCAACCCAACATGTACCTTTGGTGACACCTGTAGAGCTCCTTTATAATCACCCAGTTACGTTGTGACGTTTGGTAGCACACGAAGTGTTCCTCTGGTAAACGGGAGTTGCATAATCTCATAGTCATAGGAACATGTATAAGTCATGAAGAAAGCAATAGCAACATACTAAACGATCGGTTGCTAAGCTAATGGAATGGGTCATGTCAATCAGATCATTCACTTAATGATGTGATCCCGTTAATCAAATAACAACTCCTTGTTCATGGTTAGGAAACATAACCATCTTTGATTAATGAGCTAGTCAAGTAGAGGCATACTAGTGACACTCTGTTTGTCTATGTATTCACACATGTATTATGTTTCCGGTTAATACAATTCTAGCATGAATAATAAACATTTATCATGAAATAAGGAAATAAATAATAACTTTATTATTGACTCTAGGGCATATTTCCTTCAGTCTCCCACTTGCACTAGAGTCAATAATCTAGTTTACATAGCCATGTGATTTAACAGCAATAGTTCACATCACCATGTGATTAACACCCATAGTCCACATCAATATGTGACCAACACCCAAAGGGTTTACTAGAGTCAGTAATCTAGTTCACATCGCTATGTGATTAACACCCAAAGAGTACTAAGGTGTGATCATGTTTTGCTTGTGAGATAATTTTAGTCACCGGGTCTGTTATATTCAGATCCGTAAGTATTTTGCAAATATTTGTGTCAACAATGCTCTGCACAGAGCTACTCTAGCTAATTGCTCCCACTTTCAATATGTATCTAGATTGAGACTTAGATTCATCTAGATTTGTGTCAAAACTTGCATCGGCGTAACCCTTTACGACGAACCTTTTTTCACTTCCATAATCGAGAAACATATCCTTATTCCACTAAGGATAATTTTGACCGCTGTCCAGTGATCTACTCCTAGATCACTATTGTACTCCCTTGCCAAACTCAGTGGTAGGGTATACAATAGATCTGGTACACAGCATGGCATACTTTATAGAACCTGTGGCTGAGGCATAGGGAATGACTTTCATTCTCTTTCTATCTTCTGTCGTGGTCAGGCTTTGAGTCTTACTCAATTTCGCACCTTGTAACACAGGCAAGAACTCTTTCTTTTATTGTTCCATTTTGAACTACTTCAAAATCTTATCAAGGTATGTACTCCTTGAAAAAAACTTATCAAGCGTCTTGATCTATCTCTATAGATCTTGATGTTCAATATGTCAGCAGCTTCACTGAGGTCTTTCTTTGGAAAATTCCTTTCAAACACTCCTTTATGCTTTGCAGAATAATTCTACATTATTTCCGATCAACAATATGTCATTCACATATACTTATCAGAAATGTTGTAGTGCTCCCACTCACTTTCTTGTAAATACAGGCTTCATCGCAAGTCTGTATAAAACTATATGCTTTGATCAACTTATCAAAGCGTATATTCCAACTCCGAGATGCTTGCACCAGTCCATAGATGGATCGCTGGAGCTTGCATATTTTGTTAGCACCATTAGGATTGACAAAACCTTCTGGTTGTATCATATACAACTCTTCTTTAATAAATCTATTATGGAATGCAGTTTTGTTTATCCATTTGCCAGATTTCATAAAATGCAGCAATTGCTAACATGATTCAGATAGACTTAAGCATAGATACGAGTGAGAAACTCTCATCGTAGTCAACACCTTGAACTTGTCAAAAACTTTTGCGACAATTCTAGCTTTGTAGATAGTAACACTACTATCAGTGTCCGTATTCCTCTTGAAGATCCACTTAATCTCAATGGCTCGCTGATCATTGGGCAAGTCAATCAAAGTCCATACTTTGTTCTCATACATGGATCTCATCTCAGATTTCATGGCCTCAAGCCATTTTGCCTTATCTGGGCTCACCATCGCTTCTTCATAGTTCGTAGGTTTGTCATGGTCAAGTAGCATGACCTCCAGAACAGGATTACCGTACCACTCTGGTGCGGATCTCACTCTGGTTTACCTACGAGATTCGGTAGTAACTTGATCTGAAGTTACATGATCATCATCATTAGCTTCCTCACTAATTGGTGTAGTAGTCACAGGAACAGATTTCTGTGATGAACTACTTTCCAATAAGGGAGAAGGTACAATTACCTTATCAAGTTCTACTTTCCTCCCACTCACTTCTTTCGAGAGAACCTCCTTCTCTAGAAAGGATCCATTCTTAGCAACGAATGTCTTGCCTTTGGATCTGTGATAGAAGATGTACCCAACAGTAACCTTTTGGGTATCCTATGAAGACACACTTTTCCGATTTGGGTTTGAGCTTATCAGGATGAAACTTTTTCACATAAGCATTGCAACCCCAAACTTTAAGAAACGACAACTTTGGTTTCTTGCCAAACCACAGTTCATACAGTGTCGTCTCAACAGATTTAGATGGTGCCCTTTTAACGTGAATGCAGCTGTCTCTAATGCATAACCCCAAAACGATAGTGGTAGATCGGTAAGAGACATCATAGATTGCACTATATCCAATAAAGTACGGTTATGATGTTCGGACACACCATTATGCTATGGTGTTCCATGTGGCATGAGTTTGTGAAACTATTCCACATTGTTTTAATTGAAGACCAAACTCATAACTCAAATATTTGTCTCCGCGATTAGATCGTAGAAACTTTATTTTCTTGTCGCGATGATTTTCCACTTCACTCTGAAATTCTTTGAACTTTTCAAATGTTTCAGACTTATGTTTCATCAAGTAGATATACCCATATCTGCTCAAATCATCTGTGAAGTTCAGAAAATAACGATACTTGCCGTGAGCCTTAACACTCATCGGACCGCATACATCAGTATGTATTATTTCCAATAAGTCAGTTGCTCGCTCCGGAGAACGGAGTCTTAGTCATCTTGCCCATGAGGCATGGTTCACAAGCATCAAGTGATTCATAATCAAGTGATTCCAAAATCCCATCAGCATGGAGTTTCTTCATGTGCTTTACACCAATATGACCTAAACAGCAGTGCTACAAATAAGTTGCACTATCATTATTAACTTTGCATCTTTTGGTTTCAATATTATGATTATGTGTATTACTATGATCGAGATCCAATGAACTATTTTCATTGGGTGTGTAACCATATAAGGTTTTGTTCATGTAAACAGAACAACAATTTATTCTCTTACTTAAATGAATAACCATATTACAATAAAAATGATCAAGTCATATTCATGCTTAACGCAAACACCAAATAACACTTATTCAGGTTCAACACTAATCCTGAAAGTATAGGGAGTGTGCGATGATAATCATATCAATCTTGGAACCACTTCCAACACACATCGTCACTTCACCCTTAACTAGTCTCTGTTTATTCTGCAACTCCCGTTTCGAGTTACTAATCTTAGCAACTGAACTAGTATCAAATACTGAGGGGTTGTTATAAACACTAGTAAAGTACACATCAATAACATGTATATCAAATATACTTATGTTCACTTTGCCATCCTTCTTATCTGCCAATCACTTGGGGTAGTTCCGCTTCCAGTGACCAGTCCCTTTGCAGTAGAAACACTTAGTCTCAGGCTTAGGACCAGACTTGGGCTTCTTCACATGAGCAGCAACTTGCTTGCTGTTCTTCTTGAAGTTCCCCTTCTTCCCTCTGCCATTTTCTTGAAACTAGTGGTCTTGTCTACCATCAACACTTGATGTTTTTCTCGATTTCTACCTTCGTCAATTTCCGCATTACGAAGAGCTTGGGAATCGTTTCGTTATCCCTTGCATATCATAGTTCATCACGAAGTTCTACTAACTTGGTGATGGTGACTAGAGAATTCTGTCAATCACTATCTTATCTGGAAGATTAACTCCCACTTGATTCAAGTGATTGTAGTACTCAGACAATCTGAGCACATGCTCACTAGTTGAGCGATTCTCCTCCATCTTTTAGCTATAGAACTTGTTGGAGACTTCATATCTCTCAACTCGGGTATTTGCTTGAAATATTAACTTCAACTCCTGGAACATCTCATATGCTCCATGACGTTCAAAACGTCTTTGAAGTCCCGATTCTAAGCCATTAAGCATGGTGCACTAAACTATCAAGTAGTCATCATATTGAGCTAGCCAAACGTTCATAACGTCTGCATCTGCTCCTGCAATAGGTCTGTCACCTAGCGGTGCATCAAGGACATAATTCTTCTGTGCAGCAATGAGGATAAACCTCAGATCACGGATCCAATCCGCATCATTGCTACTAACATCTTTCAACACAATTTTCTCTAGGAACATATCAAAATAAACACAGGGAAGCAACAACGCGAGCTATTGATCTACAACATAATTTGCAAAATACTACCAGGACTAAGTTCATGATAAATTTAAGTTCAATTAATCATATTACTTAAGAACTCCCACTTAGATAGACATCCCTCTAATCCTCTAAGTGATCACGTGATCCAAATCAACTAAACCATGTCCGATCATCACGTGAGATGGAGTAGTTTCATTGGTGAACATCACTATGTTGATCATATCTACTATATGATTCACGCTCGACCTTTCGGTCTCCGTGTTCCGAGGCCATATCTGTATATGCTTGGCTCGTCAAGTATAACCTGAGTATTCCGCGTGTGCAACTGTTTTGCACCCGTTGTATTTGAACGTAGAGCCTATCACACCCGATCATCACATGGTGTCTCAGCACGAAGAACTTTCGCAATGGTGCATACTTAGGGAGAACACTTCTTGATAATTAGTGAGAGATCATCTTATAATGCTACCGTCAATCAAAGCAAGATAAGATGCATAAAAGATAAACATCACATGCAATCAATATAAGTGATATGATATGGCCATCATCATCTTGTGCTTGTGATCTCCATCTCCGAAGCACCGTCGTGATCACCATCGTCACCGGTGCGGCACCTTGATCTCCATCGTAGCATCATTGTCGTCTCGCCAAGCTTGTGCTTCCACGACTATCGCTACCGCTCAGTGATAAAGTAAAGCATTACAGCGCGATTGCATTGCATACAATAAAGCGACAACCATATGGCTCCTGCCAGTTGCCGATAACTCGGTTACAAAACATGATCATCTCATACAATAAAATTTAGCATCATGTCTTGACCATATCACATCACAACATGCCCTGCAAAAACAAGTTAGACGTCCTCTACTTTGTTGTTGCAAGTTTTACGTGGATGCTACGGGCTTAAGCAAGAACCAATCTTACCTACGCATCAAAACCACAACGATAGTTTGTCAAGTTGGTGTTGTTTTAACCTTCGCAAGGACCGGGCGTAGCCACACTTGGTTCAACTAAAGTTGGAGAAACTGTCACCCGCAAGCCACCTATGTGCAGAGCACGTCGGGAGAACCGGTCTCGCGTAAGCGTACGCGTAATGTCGGTCTGGGCCGCTTCGTCCAACAATACCGCTAATACAAAGTATGACATGCTGGTAAGCAGTATGACTTATATCGCCCACAACTCACTTGTGTTCTACTCGTGCATATAACATCAACATATAAAACCTAGGCTCGGATGCCACTGTTGGGGAACGTAGTAATTTAAAATTTTTCCTACGCACACGCAAGATCATGGTGATGCATATCAACGAGAGGGGAGAGTATGATCTACGTACCCTTGTAGATCGACAACGGAAGCGTTTGGTTGATGTAGTCGTACGTCTCCACGGCCCGACCGATCAAGCACCGAAACTACGACACCTCCGAGTTCTAGCACACGTTCAGCTCGATGACGATCCCCGGACTCCGATCCAGCAAAGTGTCGGGGAAGAGTTCTGTCAGCATGATGGCGTGGTGATGATCTTGATGTACTACTGTCGCAGGGCTTCGCCTAAGCACCGCTACAATATTATCGAGGACTATGGTGGAAGGGGGCACCGCACACGGCTAAGAATATGATCACGTGGATCAACTTGTGTGTCTCTGGGGTTCCCCTGCCTCCGTATATAAAGGATCAAGGGGGGGGGTGCGGCCGGCCTAGGAGAGGCGCGCCAGGAGGAGTCCTACTCCCTTTGGGAGTAGGATTCCCCCCCAATCCTAGTTGGAATAGGATTCGCGGAGGGGGGAAAAGAGAGAGGGGGGCCGGTCCCCTCTCCTTGTCCTATTAGGACCAAGAGAGGGGAGGGGCGCGCGGCCCATCTTGGGCTGCCCCTTCTCTTTTCCACTAAGGCCCACTAAGGCCCATCTAGCTCCCGGGGGTTCCGGTAACCTCCCGGTACTCCGGTAAAATCCCGATTTCACCCGGAACACTTCCGATATCCAAACATAGGCTTCCAATATATCAATCTTTATGTCTCGACCATTTCGAGACTCCTCGTCATGTCCGTGATCACATCCGGGACTCCGAACAACCTTCGATACATCAAAATGCATAAACTCATAATATAACTGTCATCGTAACCTTAAGCGTGCGGACCCTACGGGTTCGAGAACAATGTAGACATGACTGAGATATGTCTCCGGTTAATAACCAATAGCAGGACCTGGATGCCCATATTGGCTCCTACATATTCTACGAAGATCTTTATCGGTCAGACCGCATAACAACATACGTTGTTCCCTTTGTCATTGGTATGTTACTTGCCCGAGATTCGATCGTCGGTATCCAATACCTAGTTCAATCTCGTTACCGGCAAGTCTCTTTACTCGTTCTGTAATACATCATCTCGCAACTAACTCATTAGTTGCATTGCTTGCAAGGCTTAAGTGATGTGCATTACCGAGAGGGCCCAGAGATACCTCTCCGACGATCGGAGTGACAAATCCTAATCTCGAAATACGCCAACCCAACATGTACCTTTGGAGACACCTGTAGAGCTCCTTAATAATCACCCAGTTACGTTGTGACGTTTGGTAGCACACAAAGTGTTCCTCTGGTAAACGGGAGTTGCATAATCTCATAGTCATAGGAACATGTATAAGTCATGAAGAAAGCAATAGCAACATACTAAACGATCGGGTGCTAAGCTAATGGAATGGGTCATGTCAATCAGATCATTCACTTAATGATGTGATCCCGTTAATCAAATAACAACTCCTTGTTCATGGTTAGGAAACATAACCATCTTTGATTAACGAGCTAGTCAAGTAGAGGCATACTAGTGACACTCTGTTTGTCTATGTATTCACACATGTATTATGTTTCCGGTTAATACAATTCTAGCATGAATAATAAACATTTATCATGAAATAAGGAAATAAATAATAACTTTATTATTGCCTCTAGGGCATATTTCCTTCAAGCATTGCATACATGATAGAGCCTATGGCTGAAGCATAGGGAACATCTTTCATTTTCTCTTTATCTTCTGTAGTGGTCGGGCATTGAGTCTTACTCAATTTTGCACCTTGTAACACAGGCAAGAATCCTTTCTTTGCTTGATCCATTTTGAACTTCTTCAAAACTTTGTCAAGGTATGTGCTTTGTGAAAGTCCAATTAAGCGTCTTGATCTATCTCTATAGATCTTAATGCCCAATATGTAAGCAGCTTCACCGAGGTCTTCCATTGAAAAACTCTTATTCAAGTATCCCTTTATGCTATCCAGAAATTATATATCATTTCTGATAAGTAATATGTCATCCACATATAATATCAGAAATGCTACACAGCTCCCACTCACTTTCTTGTAAATACATGCTTCTCCAAAAGTCTGTACAAACCCAAATGCTTTGATTACACTATCAAAGCGTTTATTCCAACTCTGAGAGGCTTGCACCAGTCCATAAATGGATCGCTGGAGCTTGCACACTTTGTTAGCTCCTTTTGGATTGACAAAACCTTTCGGCTGCATCATATACAACTCTTCTTCCAGAAATCCATTCAGGAATGCAGTTTTGACATCCATCTACCAAATTTCATAATTATAAAATGCGGCAATTGCTAACATGATTCGGACAGACTTAAGCATCGCTACGGGTGAGAAGGTCTCATCGTAGTCAATCCCTTGAACTTGTCGAAAACCTTTTGCGACAAGTCGAGCTTTGACAGTAACATTACCGTGAGCGTCAGTCTTCTTCTTGAAGATTCATTTATTCTCAATTGCTTGCCGATCATTGGGCAAGTCAACCAAAGTCCACACTTTGTTCTCATACATGGATCCCATCTCAGATTTCATGGCTTCAAGCCATTTTGTGGAATCTGGGCTCACCATCGCTTCTTCATAGTTCGTAGGTTCGTCATGATCTAGTAGCATGACTTCCAGAACAGGATTACCGTACCACTCTGGTGCGGATCTTAGTCTGGTTGATCTACGAGGTTCAGTAGATACTTGTTCTGAAGTTTCATGATCATCATCATTAGCTTCCTCACTAATTGGTGTAGGTGTCACAGGAACCGGTTTTTGTGATGTACTACTTTCCAATAAGGGAGCAGGTACAATTACCTCATCAAGTTCTACTTTCCTCCCACTCACTTCTTTCGAGAGAAACTCCTTCTCTAGAAAGTTTCTGAATTTAGCAACAAAAGTCTTGCCTTCGGATCTATGATAGAAGGTGTATACAATAGTTTCCTTTGGATATCCTATGAAGACACATTTCTCTGATTTGGGTTCGAGCTTATCAGGTTGAAGCTTTTTCACATAAGCATCGCAGCCCCAAACTTTAAGAAACGACAACTTTGGTTTCTTGCCAAACCATAGTTCATAAGGTGTCGTCTCAACGGATTTCGATGGTGCCCTATTTAATGTGAATGCGGCCGTCTCTAAAGCATAACCCCAAAACGATAGCGGTAAATCAGTAAGAGATATCATAAATCGCACCATATCTAGTAAAGTACGATTACGACGTTCGGACACACCATTACGCTGTGGTGTTCCGGGTGGCGTGAGTTGCGAAACTATTCGCATTGTTTCAAATGTACACCAAACTTGTAACTCAAATATTCTCCTCCACGATTAGATCATAGAAACTTTATTTCCTTGTTTATGATGATTTTGAACTTCACTCTGAAATTCTTTGAACTTTTCAAATGTTTCAGACTTATGTTTCATTAAGTAGATATACCCATATCTGCTTAAGTCATCTGTGAAGGTGAGAAAATAACGATATCCGCCACGAGCCTCAACATACATTGGACCACATACATCTGTATGTATGATTTCCAACAAATTTGTTGCTCTCTCCATAGTACCGGAGAACGGTGTTTTGGTCATCTTGCCCATAAGGCACGGTTCGCAAGTACCAAGTGATTCATAATCAAGTGGTTCCAAAAGTCCATCAGTATGGAGTTTCTTCATGCGCTTTAGACTGATATGACCCAAACGGCAGTGCCACAAATAAGTTGCACTATCATTATCAACTCTGCATCTTTTGGCTTCAACATTATGAATATGTGTGTCACTACTATCGAGATTTAATAAGAATAGACCACTCTTCAAGGGTGCATGGCCATAAAAGATATTACTCATATAAATAGAACAACCATTATTATCCGATTTAAATGAATAACCGTCTTGCATCAAACAAGATCCAGATATAATGTTCATGCTCAACGCTGGCACCAAATAACAATTATTTAGGTCTAATACTAATCTCGAAGGTAGATGTAGAGGTAGCGTGCCGACCGCGATCACATCGACTTTCGAACCATTTCCCACGCGCATCGTCACCTCATCCTTAGCCAATCTTCGCTTAATCTGTGGTCCCTGTTTCGAGTTGCAAATATTAGCAACAGAACCAGTATCAAATACCCAGGTGCTACTGCGAGCATTAATAAGGTACACATCAATAACATGTATATCACATATACCTTTGTTCACCTTGCCATCCTTCTTATCCGCCAAATACTTGGGGCAGTTCCGCTTCCAGTGACCAGTCTGCTTGCAGTAGAAGCACTCAGTTTCAGGCTTAGGTCCTGATTTGGGTTTCTTTTCCTGAGCAGCAACTTGCTTGCTGTTCTTCTTGAAGTTCCCCTTCTTCTTCCCTTTGCCCTTTTTCTTGAAACTAGTGGTCTTGTTGACCACCAACACTTGATGCTCCTTCTTGATTTCTACCTCTGCAGCTTTCAGCATTGCGAAGAGCTCGGGAATTGTCTTATCCATCCCTTGCATATTATAGTTCATCACGAAGCTCTTGTAGCTAGGTGGAAGTGATTGGAGAATTCTATCAATGACGCAATCATCTGGAAGATTAACTCCCAATTGAATCAAGTGATTATTATACCCAGACATTTTGAGTATATACTCACTGACAGAACTGTTCTCCTCCATCTTGCAGCTATAGAACTTATTGGAGACTTCATATCTCTCAATCTGGGCATTTGCTTGAAATATTAACTTCAACTCTTGGAACATCTCATATGCTCCATGACGTTCAAAACATCGTTGAAGACCCGATTCTAAGCCGTAAAGCATGGCACATTGAACTATCGAGTAGTCATCAGCTTTGCTCCGCCAGATGTTCTTAACGTTGTCAGTTGCATCAACAGCAGACCTGGCACCTAGCGGTGCTTCCAGGATGTAATTCTTCTGTGCAGCAATGAGGATAATCCTCAAGTTACGGACCCAGTCTGTGTAATTGCTACCATCATCTTTCAACTTTGCTTTCTCAAGGAACGCATTAAAATTCAACGGAACAACAGCACGGGCCATCTATCTACAATCAAACATAAACAAGCAAGATACTATCAGGTACTAAATTCATGATAAATTTAAGTTCAATTAATCATATTACTAAAGAACTCCCACTTAGATAGACATCCCTCTAATCCTCTAAGTGATCACGTGATCCAAATCAACTAAACCATGTCCGATCATCACGTGAGATGGAGTAGTTTCATTGGTGAACATCACTATGTTGATCATATCTACTATATGATTCACGCTCGACCTTTCGGTCTTCGTGTTCCGAGGCCATATCGGCTATATGCTAGGCTCGTCAAGTTAAACCTGAGTATTCTGCGTGTGCAACTGTTTTGCACCCGTTGTATTTGAACGTATAGCCTATCACACCCGATCATTACGTGGTATCTCAGCACGAAGAACTTTCGCAACGGTGCATACTCAAGGAGACCACTTTTACTATGATAATTTAGTGAGGGATCATCTTATAATGCTACCGTCAATCAAAGCAAGATAAGATGCATAAAAGATAAACATCACATGCAATCAATATAAGTGATATGATATGGCCATCATCATCTTGTGCTTGTGATCTCCATCTTCGAAGCACCGTCATGATCACCATCGTCACTGGCGCGACACCTTGATCACCATCGTAGCATCGTTGTTGTCTCGCCCATCTTATGCTTCCATGACTATCGCTACCGCTTAGTGATAAAGTAAAGCATTACAGCGCAATTGCATTGCATACAATAAAGCGACAACCATATGGCTCCTGCCAGTTGCTGATAACTCGGTTACAAAACATGATCATCTTATACAATAAAATTTAGCATCATGTCTTGACCATATCACATCACAACATGCCCTGCAAAAACAAGTTAGACGTCCTCTACTTTGTTGTTGCAATTTTTATGTGGCTGCTACGGGCTTAAGCAAGAACCAATCTTACCTACGCATCAAAACCACAACGATAGTTTGTCAAGTTGGTGCTGTTTTAACCTTCGCAAGGACCGGGCGTAGCCACACTTGGTTCAACTAAAGTTGGAGAAACTGACACCCGCCAGCCACCTGTGTGCAAAGCACGTCGGTAGAACCAGTCTCGCGTAAGCGTACACGTAATGTCGGTCCGGGCCGCTTCATCCAACAATACCGCCGAACCAAAGTATGACATGCTGGTAAGCAGTATGACTTATATCGCCCACAACTCACTTGTGTTCTACTCGTGCATATAACATCAACACATAAAACCTAGGCTCGGATGCCACTGTTGGGGAACGTAGTAATTTCAAAAAATTTCCTACGCACACGCAAGATCATGGTGATGCATAGCAACGAGAGGGGAGAGTGTTGTCTACGTACCCTCGTAGACCGACAGCGGAAGCGTTATGACAACGCGATTGATGTAGTCGTACGTCTTCACGGCCCGACCAATCAAGCACCGAAACTATGGCACCTCCGAGTTCTAGCACACGTTCAGCTCGATGATGATCCCCGGACTACGATCCAGCAAAGTGTCGGGGAAGAGTTCCGTCAGCACGACGGCGTGGTGACGATCTTGATGTTCTACCGTCGCAGGGCTTCGCCTAAGCACCGCTACAATATTATCGAGGATTATGGTGGAGGGGGGCACCGCACACGGCTAAGAGAACGATCTCCAAGATCAACTTGTGTGTCTAGAGGTGCCCCCTGCCCCCGTATATAAAGGAGCAAGGGGGAGGGGTGGCCGGCCAGGAGGAGGCGTGCCAGGGAGGAGTCCTACTCCTACCGGGAGTAGGACTCCCTCCTTTTCCTTGTCCAACTAGGAGAGGGGGAAGAAAGGGAGAGAGGAGAGGAAGGAAAGGGGGGGCGCTGCCCCCCCCCCTCCTTGTCCAATTCGGACTAGAGGGGGAGGGGGCGCGTGGCCTGCCCTGGCCGCCCCTCCTCTTCTCCACTTTGGGCCCATGAGGCCCATTAACCCCCGGGGGGTTCCGGTAACCCCCCGGTACTCCGGTTTTATCCGAAATTTCTCCGGAACACTTCCGGTGTCCGAATATAGCCGTCCAACATATCAATCTTTATGTCTCGACCATTTCGAGACTCCTCGTTATGTCCGTGATCACATCCGGGACTCCGAACAATCTTCGGTACATCAAAATATATAAACTCATAATGAAACTGTCATCGTAACGTTAAGCGTGAGGACCCTACGGGTTCGAGAACAATGTAGACATGACCGAGACACGTCTCCAGTCAATAACCAATAGCGGAACCTGGATACTCATATTGGCTCCTACATATTCTACGAAGATCTTTATCGGTCAGACCGCATAACAACATACGTTGTTCCCTTTGTCATCGGTATGTTACTTGCCCGAGATTCGATCATTGGTATCTCAATACCTAGTTCAATCTCGTTACCGGCAACTCTCTTTACTCGTTTCGTAATACATCATCTCGCAACTAACTCATTAGTTGCAATGCTTGCAAGGCTTATGTGATGTGCATTACCAAGAGGGCCCAGAGATACCTCTCCGACAATCGGAGTGACAAATCCTAATCTCGAAATACGCCAACCCAACATGTACCTTTGGAGACACCTGTAGAGCTCCTTTATAAGCACCCAGTTACGTTGTGACGTTTGGTAGCACACAAAGTGTTCCTCCGGCAAACGGGAGTTGCATAATCTCATAGTCATAGGAACATGTATAAGTCGTGAAGAAAGCAATAGCAACATACTAAATGATCGGGTGCTAAGCTAATGGAATGGGTCATGTCAATCACATCATTCTCCTAATGATGTGATCCCGTTAATCAAATGACAACACATGTCTATGGTTAGGAAACATAACCATCTTCGATTAACGAGCTAGTCAAGTAGAGGCATACTAGTGATGTTTAGTTTGTCTATGTATTCACACAAGTATTATGTTTCCGGTTAATACAATTTTAGCATGAATAATAAACATTTATCATGATATAAGGAAATAAAATAATAACTTTATTATTGCCTCTAGGGCGTATTTCCTTCAGCATCAATGAGTTCTGAAGAGCAATTTTATTCTTTTGTGTTGTGGGTACGGATTGACATGGCAAAGTCAAAAAAGAGCAAGGAAAATAATATAGTAGGGAGTGGTGTTACTCGTCGGGTGAAACCGAAAAGGATCTGCTGTCCAGATTTTGCTGGTACTTATAGTGCAGTAGAAGGTCCAAGTCCACTGGCTAAACCTACAAACACAGTATCACCTGCTCCACCAGCTGCAGCATCTGCTTCAAGTGTACCAGCATCTCAACGAGTTACTCATCATTTGCTCCGGAACTGGCCAGTTCCCAAGCTGCCTTCACACCTAACACTACTTCTGAAGCACTGCTGACACAACAGGACTTGGCAAGATCAGATGAACCTCATGAGCATCAATACCAAGACGGTACCTGACCGAGTCAAGTTGTAGTTGCATGCTCCTTTATATGTACTCTCACAGTTTGATGTACACTACACGTTCCATATTCGTTGTTGAACTAGCACCACGATGCAAGCGGAAATAGACATCAGGGATAATGCTTGACAGATTAACAAAATCTAAAGGAGGAAGAATGGAGATCCATTTTGAGGCAGGTTTAAAAAGGCCACGTGATGCTACAGAGTCATCCAAGTTAGTATCAGAGGCAGCCGTTGCCCTTAGGTGTCATGCACGTATCCTCCCAACATGGATCCAGTACAGGAATGAGAAAGAAAATACCCAGTTTAACACCTTCCTTGACCATTTATCCGTAAGTAATGTTATTCATCGCAATTAGTAATATTGTCTTGCTCTGACCCATACTTTCTAGCTTCGTCCTAATAAGACTCACATTCTTTTTTCAACAGATGAGGTTCAAGTTGGATCCGAAAGATGATGCAACTAAACATGCATGCACTCATGTTTTTCAGTCTGCTCTGCGACAGTATCGGTACCATCTTGGAAAATCTCACTTTGAAGGCAAGGCTAACAATGAAATTGCCCAAACATCTCCAGTGGAATATATTACAGATGAAGAGTGGACAGCCATCGTTAAACACTGGTCTGATCTAAAGTATCAGGTAGGCTATATGCATTTGATTAGACCGCATATTGAACTTGTATTTATGTATGTGCCTTACAAGTGTATCTTCTTCTAGGCTAACTATTTGAAGAACAAGACCAACCGTTCTAAAGTGAAATTCCAACAGACAACAGGATCTCGTAGCTATATTGCACACTGTGAGGCCCTTGTAAATAGCTGCTACTTCTTTTTCCTGTGCCATATTATCGTATCTATATTGACTTGTTCCAAAAACAAAGGAAACCTGTGCGGACCAAAAAGAACCTGAACCGAATGCAATGCAAATCTTCAAGGATTGCCACACCAGCAAGATGAAGGGCATGAGCACACCAGTTCAAGCCGTTGTTGTAAGTCCTTACTCCTCCTGCCTTTGAACTGACCGATACTGTGATGTGTTCATTTAACTACTTGGTTTGCAGCCAATGTCAGTTACTTTGTTCACTTTTATACACAGTTGTCTTAACGTATTATTTCACCTTACATGGTTTAAAGGAGATGAAGGATATCCTTTTGGTCTTGATCTGTATTCTAGTTGTTATGTTCACGTGCGCACACAATGATAAAATAGCATGTTTGTTTTATATCTGTTTGCCCATGATATGAATGATGTCATACTATGTTCATCCTACTTTAAACCATGTCTCTTTATCCTTATATGTCAATGAATGTGAGAAAATAGACAATACAATAGGCATGCTACATGGACATATGTTCCGAAAGTGATTTTATTATGTAGTTGGCACTACAATACATGTTAATGTATTACAGTAGTTCACCAAAATAAGTTATGTATAAATGTGTAACCTACTTTGTTTGTTTTTGTCTCATTAGTAACTTATCTGGTACACTAATCTACAAGTTCAAACTTTCAGGAAGCTATGGAAAAATGATTGAACAGCCACAACCACCTGAAGGTGACGAGGCTACCACAGGCACAATGTCACCTCTTGCTGCAGTGCGTCAGTATCTCTCCACTAACAGTGCAAAAAGCACCTTCCTGCGTAATTCTGGGTTGGTTGTCAAGGTAACCTCGTCCAAATCGCCTACTGAACAAAATCTTCCTGCTAGACAGAGTGATATATCTGTGCTCCAGACACAAGTCCAATCCCTAATGGACGTCGTTTTGGAAACAAGAATAGTGGTTGACAAATGTCGTCAAGATATGAATGGTTTTGAAACCAGACTATCAGACATTCGCTTCATTGTTCAAGAGCAATGGCGGAAAAAGGTGAAGACCGTGCTGCTCCATCAGATTCTACAGCCTGAAACATTAGCACTCAGGTCAAATGATATGTGCTTCTATACATTTGATGGTGCTTTTATCTGCAAGGACTGTAAACTTTATGCCAATAGGCCTTTTGTTGTGATACAGCATTTATGATGTTGCCAAAGGCTGCAATAATTACGACGCTATTTTTGTATAGTGTAGGTTTATCTTAGTAATGTATTCGGCCGAAAGCTTCGTAGGAGCCCAACATGCCAACATTCGTCGGGCCCATTCCAATTGGGCTAAAAACGATTATGGGCCGGAATTTGCATGTAGCCCACTAAAAATATCTGGTCCTAAATCAGCATAAGATTTCATATTTTTCTGGTAGGCCTGTGCCCATAGTGGGCCTTTAACATGCCTAAACATAATTTGGGCCCTCAGTAACAATCGGCCATTTACAGGTGTAAATATCTCGAGCCCATAAAAAACATGGGCCTTTAAAAGACCGAAAGTGAGATTGGGCCCATTTACGATGCGGATCTTTCACAGGCCAAAATTCAGACGGGTCATAAATGCGCCGACCTAATACACGGGCCTTTAACAGGCCAGAAGTTCGGTCGGGCTAGATTATCGTCATTTTTATATGGGTCGTTAATGGGCCCGATGTGACGTTGGGCCACATATGGCCCATGGATTTCGTCCGACGTTAACAGGCCGAAAGTGGCCCAAATCTATAGTGAGCCTCTAACAGGCCGAATGTCAGACATGGCCGAATAGGACCCAAATACTTCATGGTCGTTTATGGGCCGAAAGTTTCAATGGCCTGTAAATGGGCCCAAATGAAGCAGGACCTTTAACAGGCCGGAAATACAATGGGTCGTAATTCAGCCCATACACTTAGCGGATTGTTAACGGGCCAGAAGTGACCATGGGCCGCGATGATGACAAGTTTAGGGAAGGCCGTTGACGGGCCAATCTCACACTAGCCGTACGGGCCTTAACTGAGAATGTTGGGCCTTTAGCTGGGCTGGCCCATTATGGTCCGCAAAATCTCGCGGGCCTTTAGCTAGGCCGGCACATTATGGCCCGCAAAATCTCACGAGCCTTTAGCTGGGCCAGCCCATTATGATACGCAAAATCTCGTGGGCCTTTTGCTGGGCTGGCCCATTATGGACCGCAAAATCTTGTGGGCCTTTAGTTGGGCCGGCCCATTTAAACTTTATGGGCCACTTTTGGGCCGGTCCACATGTCAACATATCATAGGCGCATCTCGCCCATTGGATGAGTGACACATGTGCCAACACGGAGCTGACACGTGTTTCGGTCAGCCAATCAGAATTTTACACGTGGAAAATCCCCCATTGGTCCGGGCTATTAATGGGTTATCGGATCCAAAACCGGACCCGATAGCTTAACGGTGTTCCGTTACGGTGGATGCCATGTGTCGGTCACCCTTGACGAAAGCACTTCTATGACGCACGATTTATCATCACGGAAGTGGATACTTCCGTGATGATAATTTTGGTAATGTCATGGAACACTTCTACGATAGCACAGGTATGACTATCTTCATTCTGTCATAAATTTGTCATGGATGTACATGCATGACAGAAAACGTGACCTACTGTGACAAACACGTATCATCACGGAAGTGTATTTTTTTGTAGTGTACGTATTGAACGTAGGAGCAATTAGCTAGATTAGCTCCACGTAGAACATTGTAGACATAGAAATTTGCAAAATACATACGGATCTGAATGTGGCAGGCCCGTTGACTACACTTCTCTCACAAGCAAAACTTGATCACACCTTAGTACTCTTTGGGTGTTAATCACATAGCGATTTGAACTAGATTGTTGACTCTTGTAAATCCTTTGGGTGTTATTCACATGGAAATGTGAATCATGGGTATTAATCACATAAAGATGTGAACTATTGGTGTTAAATCACATGGCGATGTGAACTGGATTATTGACTCTAGTGCAAGTGGGAGACTGAAGGAAATATGCTCTAGAGGCAATAATAAAGTTGTTATTTTATATTTCCTTATATCATGATAAATGTTTATTATTCATGCTAGAATTGTATTAACTAGAAACTTGATAAATGTGTGGATACATAGACAAAACAACATGTCCCTAGTAAGCCTCTACTTGACTAGCATGTTAATCAAAGATGGTTAAGTTTCCTAACCATATACATGTGTTGTCATATGATGAATGGGATCACATCATTAGGAGAATGATGTGATGCACAAGACCCATCCGTTAGCATAGCATATTGATCGTTCAGTTTTATTACTATTGCTTTCTTCATGTCAAATACATATTCCTTCCACTATGAGATTATGCAACACCCGGATACCGAAGGAATGCCTTGTGTGCTATCAAACGTCACAACGTAACTGGGTGATTATAAAGATGCTCTACAGGTATCTCCAAAGGTGTTTGTTGAGTTGGCATAGATCAAGATTAGGATTTGTCACTCTGAGTATCGGAGAGGTATCTCTGGGCTAACAGAACTCATCTTCTTCCTCGACACCTTTGCTGGATCAAGAGGACGAGGGACGTCATCGAGCTGAACGTGTGCAGAACTCAGAGGTGTCGTATGTTCGTTGCTTGATCGGTCGGATCTAGAAGAAGTTAGAATACATCAACCACATTATCAAATGCTTCCGCTTTCGGTCTACGAGGGTACATGGACACACTCTCCCCCTCTCGTTGCTATGCATCTCCTAGATAGATCTTGCGTGAGCGTACGGAATTTTTGGAATTGCATGCTACGTTGCCCGATAAAAATTACATGGATAAATATGTTAGGTAGCATTCCACATCAAAATGTTTTTATCATTTACCTACTTGAGGACGAGCAGGAATTAAGCTTGGGGATGCTTGATACGTCTCCAACGTATCTATAATTTTTTATTGTTCCATGCTATTATATTATCTGTTTTGGATGTTTTACATGCATTAATATGCTATTTTGTATTATTTTTGGGACTAACCTATTAACCTAGAGCCCAGTGCCAGTTTTTGTTTTTTTCCTTGTTTTTGAGTTTCGCAGAAAAGGAATACCAAATGGAGCCATACGGAATAAAACCTTCGCGATGATTTTTCTTGGACCAGAAGACACCCAGGAGACTTGGAGATCAAGTCAGAGGAGCCACGAGGCGGCCACCAGGGTGGAGGGCGCGCCCAGGGGGTAGGGCGAGCCCCCCGTGACTCCCCTGACCTAATTCCTTTGCCTATATGTTCACATATATTCCCAAACCACCAGAAGTATCCATGAAAACACTTTTCCGCCGCCACAACCTTCTGTACCCATGAGATCCCATCTAGGGACCTTTCTGGCATCCTGTCGGAGGGGGATTCAATCACGGAGGGCGTCTACATCAACTCTATTGCCCTTCCGATGAAGCGTGAGTTGTTTACTTCAGACCTACGGGTCCATGGCTAGTAGCTAGATGGCTTCTTCTCTCTCTCTCTCTCTCTCTCTCTCTCTCTCTCTCTCTCTCTCTCTCTTTGATTCTCAATACCATGTTCTCCTCGATGTTCTTGGAGTTCTATCCGATGTAATCTTCTTTTCTGGTATGTTTGTCGAGATCCAATGAATTGTTGATTTATGATCAGCTTATCTATGAATATTATTTGAATCTTCTTTGAATTCTTTTATGCATGATTTGGTATCTTTGTAATTCTCTTCGAATTATCGGTTTGGTTTGGCCAACTAGATTGGTTTTTCTTGCAATGGGAGAAGTGCTTAGCTTTGGGTTCAATCTTGCAGTGTCCTTTCCCAGTGACAGTAGGGGCAGCAAGGCATGTATTGTATTGTTGCCATCGAGGATAAAAAGATGGGGTTTACATCATATTGCTTGAGTTTATTCCTATACATCATGTCATCTTACTTAATGCGGTACTCTGTTCTTCATGAACTTAATACTCTAGATGCAGGAAGGAGTCGGTTGATGTGTGGAGTAATATTAGTAGATGCAGAATCGTTTCGGTCTACTTGACACGAACGTGATGCCTATATTCATGATCATTGCCTTATATATCATCATAACTCTGCGCCTTTCTATCAATTGCTCGATAGTAATTTATTCACCCACCGTATTATTTGATTTCATGAGAGAAGCCTCTAATGATACCTATGGCCCTCGGGTCTATTTTCCATCATATAAGTTTCCAATCTACTATTTTCCATCATATAAGTTTCTGATATACTATTTTGCAATCTTTTACTTTCCGATCTATAAATAAAAAAATACCAAAAATACTTACTTTACCTTTTGTTTAGTTTCATCTATCTCTATCAGATCCCACTTTTGCAAGTAACGGTGAAGGGATTGACAACCCCTTTATCACGTTGGGTGCAAGTTGTTTGATTGTTTGTGCGGGTAGTAGGTGATTTGTGCGTTGTCTCCTATTGGATTGATACCTTGGTTCTCAAACTGAGGGAAATACTTAACTCTACTATGCTGCATCACCCTTTCCTCTTCAAGGGAAAAACCAACACAAGCTCAAGAAGTAGCAAGTGCAAACCATCACCCTTATCTCTACTTCAAGGGAAAAACTGAAGGATCTGAACATATCATATTCCACCAAATAAACCAACTATCATGAACTACAAGGAGTAATTAGCACTACTAGCAACCCACAGGTACCAATCTGAGGTCTTGGGACAAAGATTGGATACAAGAGATGAACTAGGGTTTGAGAGGAGATGGTGCTGGTGAAGATGTTGATGAAGATTGGCCATCCCTCGATGAGAGGATCGTTGGTGATGACAATGGCTTTGATTTCCTCCTCTGGGAGGGAAGTTTCCCTGGCGGAATCGCTCTGCCGGAGCCCTAGATTGCTTCTGCCCAGGTTCCGCCTCGAGACGGCGGCGCTTTGTCCCGAAAGCCTTCTTGTGATTTTTTCTAGGTCAAAACCCATTCATATAGCAGAAGATGGACGTCGGGGGCTGGCCAGGGGGGCCACAAGCTCGGGAGGTGCACCCCCCAGGATTGTGGCCACCTAGTGGGTCCCCCTTCTGTTCTTTCTTCGCCCAATATTTTTTATATATTCCAAAACAATTCTCCGTAAAATTTCAAAACATTTGGAGTTGTGCAGAATAGGTATATCAGATTTGTTCCTTTCCGGTCCTTCTCCCTCTTCTTACAATTCCTGCAAAATAAGATAGAAAAGGCATAAGAATTGTATCATAAAGTGAAATAACAATCCATAACGCAATAAATATCAACATAAAAACATGATGGACATATGAGTGCCTACACTTTCACCATTCATTTTCTGAGAGAACCACCTACTCATGTGTTGAGATCAAGAGATTCCATTCCTACCATTTGAACCTTGATTTCTAGCCTTGCCCAAGTTGCTTTCCACTCAAATCCTTCTTCCACCATAGCCAAATGTGTGAGAAAGAGTTGAGTGTTGGGGAGACTATCATTTTAAGCACAAGAGCAAGGAGTTCATCATCAACACACTCTCTATTACCTTTTGGAGAGTGGTGTCTCCTAGATTGGTTATGTGTCACTTGGGAGCCTCCGACATGATGTGGAGTTGAACCAACAAGTTTTTAACGGCAAGGAGATCGCCTACTTCGTGAAGATCTACCCGAGTGAGGCAAGTCCTTTATGGGCGATGGCAAGGGTGGGATAGACAAGGTTGCTTCTTAATGGACCCTTCATGGGTGGAGCCCTCCGTGGACTCGCGTAGACGTTACCCTTCATGGGCTGAAGTCTCCATTAACGTGGACATGCGATGGCACCACCTATCGGAACCATGCCAAAAATCTTCGTGTCATCATTGCATTTGCCATCTCCAAACCCTTCCCTTTACCTTCAAGATGGGCCGAAGAAGTACCTGAGGGGTGCTCTGACGGGAGCACAACCCACCAAGGCGCGCCTGGGGGCCCAGGCGCGCCCAGGTGGGTTGTGCCCACCTCGGTGGCCTCCCGCACCACCTCTTTGCTCTATAAATACCCCAATATTCCATAAACTCTAGGGGAGTCCACAAAAATCAATTCAGCTGCCGCAAGTTCCAGAACCACCAGATCCAATCTAGACACCATCATAGAGGGGTTCATCATCCTCATTGGTGCCTCTCTGATGATGCGTGAGTAGTTCATTGTAGACCTACGGGTCCGTAGTTATTAGCTAGATGGCTTCCTCTCTCTCCTTTGATTCTTAATACAATGGTCTCTTGGAGATCTATTTGATGTAACTCTTTTTGCGGTGCGTTTGTTGGGATCCAATGAACTTTGAGTTTATGATCGTATCCGTGTTTTTATCCATGAAAGTCATTTGAGTCTTTTGATCTCTTATATGCATGATTACTTATAGCCTCATATTTCTTCTTTGAATCGTTGATTTAGTTAGGCCAACTAGATCGATTTTACTTGCCATGGGAAGAGGTGCTTTGTGATGGGTTCGATCTTACGGTGCTTGATCCCAATGACAGAAGGGGAACCGACACGTATGTATTGTTGCTATTAAGGATAACAAGATGGGTCTATTTCTACATAAATAGATCTTTTCTACATCATGTCATCATTCTTATTGCATTACTCCATTTCTCCATGAACTTAATACACTAGATGAATGTTGGATAGCAGTCGATTTGTGGAATAATAGTAGTAGATGCAGGGAGGAGTCGGTCTACTAATCTTGGACGTGATACCTATATAATGATCATTTCCTGGATATCTTCATGATTATTTGAAGTTCTATCAATTGCCCAACAGTAATTTGTTTACCCACCGTATGCTATTTTTCTCGAGAGAAGCCACTAGTGAAATATACGGCCCCGGGGTCTATTCTTTATTATATTTGCCTTCGCGATCTATTTTTATTTTCTTTCATTTTCATATCTTTATTATCAAAAATCTTTATTATCAAAAAAATCCAAAAATACCTCGCTGAATTTTATTTACTTTATTTGCATCTATCAATCTATCACAATTTTTATCCCGTCTACTTGCCAATTTCTGGCGCCGTTACCCGAAAGGAATTGACAACCCCTTTAATACGTTGGGTTGCAAGTATTTGTTATTTGTGTGCAGGTGTCGTTCACGTAGTCTTGCATGGTTCTCCTACTGGTTCGGTAACCATGCTCTCATCACTGAGGGAAATACCTACCGTAGCTGTGTTGCATCATCCCTTCCCCTTAGGGGAAATATTGATGTAGTTCAAGCCGCATCAAAAGGAATTTCTGGTGCCATTGTCGGGGAGACATCATCAACATCTACCAGGTTCCTAATCACAAATCTCATCTCCTTGCAATTTACATTATTTGCCATTTGCCTCTCATTTTCTTCTCCCCCACTTCACAAAAATTTGTCATTTTATTCACCCTCTTTTCCGTTCGCCGTTTTCTCGTCAGATCTGTTTTTGTGTGCACCCTTGTTTGCATAGTCATGATGCCTCAAAGGAAATATTATGATCTTCCTTATCCTAATATTTTGCTTGAAATTGAGAAAAGTATTAAGGAATATATGACTACACAATTTCAGCATAATAAATATTTTACTGAGAACTTAAGGAATACTTTGTTGTGCTAGAAGCTATAACTAAACAACTTGATGATATTAATAGAGAAGTTTGCAATCTCCAATCTAAATATTCTTTTGCTGAAAGTTTGCTAGGTAAAATATCCGATGCACAAACTACCCTAGTAAATCAAATGGCCGCTAAACCAATCTCGTTAGAAGATAAAAGTGATGAAGATCTTAAAATGATTGGTGTTTCTTCTATTGATTCTTTCTTTAGTAAAATTAAGATTGATAATAAAGGGACTGGAGAAGAGTCAACTTTAGCTAGAAGGTGTCCTGATAATTCCGAGGGTGGAAATCTTGTTGAGAAAATCGATAAAAGAGGGTTTGAAGAGGTCAAAACTTTAACTAGTGATGTGCCCACTCTTTTGGATTACAAAGACTTTAATTATGATAGTTGCTCTTTTATTGATTATATTTCTTTGTTGCAATCCATGATAAATTCACCCCATGCTTATGAACAAAATAAAGCTTTTACTAAACATATTGTTCATGCTATGATGAAAGCTTTAGAAGAAAAGTTGGAATTAGATGTTTCAGTTCCTAGAAAATTACATGATGAATGGGAACCTACTATCAAAGTCAATATTAAAAATTATGAGTGTTTTGCTTTACGTGACTTGGGTGCTAGTGTTTCTACAATTCTGAAATCTTTGTCTGATGTGCTTGGTCTTACCGATATTGGAGAATGTTCTTTAAATTTGCACTTGGTGGATTCCACTATTAAAAAGCCTATGGGAAGAATTAATGTTGTTCTTATTCTTGCAAATAGGAATTATGTGCCCATAGATTTTATTGTTCTTGATATTGATTGCAATCCATCTTGGCCAATTATTCTTGGTAGACCGTTTTTACGCACTATTAGTATCGTGATTGATATGAAAGAAGGCAATATTAAATTTCAATTTCCACTAAGGAAGGGTATGGAACACTTCCCTAGAACTAGAATTAAGTCACCATATGAATCAACATGAGGGCATCATATGGATCAAGGAACAAAGATGACAATACTTAGATCATTTGCATTATGCCTGGCTAGGGGCATAAAACGATAGCGCTTATTGGGAGGCAACCCAATGAATATAATTTATTTTTGTTTTATTTATTTATTTATGTTCTTTAGTGTTTGCACAATTATGCTACCGTTATGATTGTGTTTTCATGTTTTAGTTAGTTTTTGTGCCAAACAAAGCCTTTAGAATCATGTTGGGTGATAGTTAATTTGATCTTGCTGAAAAACAAAAACTTTTACGCTCGCAAAAATAATTTTCATTTTTAACTGGAGTGATAAAATACTGACTGTTATTTCAGAAATTTCATACACAATTTTTTCACGTTGTCCTAATTTTTCAGAATTTTTGGAGTTACAGAAGTATTCGAAATATTCAGATTGGTACGGACTGTTCTGTTTTTTATAGATTCTGTTTTCTTTGCGTTGTGTGCTTGTTTTGATGATTCTATGGTTTCCTTTGAAGATTTTTTGCCATATAAAAGTTGGAATACGGTAGATATAATGAAAAAATAAAATATGAATGTGTTTGCAATAGTACTTAAAGCAGTGACTTGCTTTCTTATACTAACGGATCTCACGAAGGTTTTGTTGAGTTTTGTGTGAATGAAGTTTTCAAGATTTTGGTGAGATCGCGATGGATGAAGGAATAAGGATTAGCAAAAAGCTAAGCTTGGGGATACCCGAGGCACCCCAAGATAATATTCAAGAAGTATCAAACAACTAAGCTTGGCGATGCCCCCGAGTGGCATCCCCTCTTTCTTCTAACAACCATCGGTATTTTACTTGAAACTATATTTTTAATCGTCACATACTATGAGTTTTGCTTGGAGCGTCTTGTATGATATGAGTCTTTGCTTGTTTTTATTTTTATTTTGTGTCATGAATCCTTGCTGGACACACCTATTTTAGAGAGCCAAAATTATGCTATGACTTGTTAGAATTGCTCTCTATGCTTCACTTAAATCTTTACGAGCTATGAAATTGCTCTAGTGCTTCACTTATATCTTTTTGAGCATGGTATGCTTTAGTATTTTTGAAGAAATACTCTCATGCTTCACTTAGATTTGTTTGAGAGTTAGTAATTTTTTTAGAAATTCTCTCTTGCTTCACTTAAATTATTTTGAGAGAAGAAAATTTTGATGCTCATGTTCTTCACTTATATTTGTTTGAGCTTATTAAAAGCAACATATGAAACTAGTACCAAAGTGATAGATATCCAAGGAGGACATAATAAAAACTTTCATGAAGATCATTGGACAAAATAAACTTGATTCTTTGTAATAGTTTTGAGATATGATGATAGTGATATGTGAGTCATGTTGATGAGTAATTATGCTTTAGTAAGAATATTGGTGTTAAGGTTTGTGATTCCCTATGCAACCACGAAAGTCAATAGTTATGCAATGAAATTACATCCTACTTGTGGTGCATTATTCGGTGTTAGTTATGCTTAATGCTCGCTTATGAGATTTTTCGTTTCTTGGTTGGACGCTTCTCAATTTTTTGCTAGCCTTCATTTGCACTAAGTATGATCACTACTTGTGCATCCAAGATCCTTTAAACCAGTTTTGCCATATGAGTCCACCATACCTACCTCTATGGGGTATTCGTTTGCCGTTCTAAGAAAATTTGTATGTGCCATCTCTAATTTTCAAAATAATTTTCTCTTTTGTGTGCTTGTACCGCTCATAAAACGGTAGGGGGTGGCTGATATATTTCCATGCTAGATATGTTATTATCAAGATGAGTGTTTATTCACTTGTCATTGCACGAGAGTACGGCAAAACTATTAGGGATGCCCAGTCCCGAAATGAAAAATGAATTTACTTTATGTTGTCAAATAATAAATTCCATGGAAAGCACCCGTGGATACGGTTAGCCATGGAAAGTGAAAATATGGTGGAAAAAGGAATAGACTATATTTTCTGTTTGGGAACCGCCTATGATATATCTAGCATGGACAATATTGGGAACTACTCGATCATTTTCATTGACAGGAAAAGCATGCCACCAAAAATGTTTTATCTCTATCTTTTTCGCTTTGAGCTCCGGCACCTCTACAAATCCCTACTTCCCTCCATGAAGGGCCTTTCTTTTACTTTATGCATTATTTATTTTTATTTGAGTCTCCATCTTCTCTTATAAAGCACCAGCTAAGGGGCACTATGATCGTACTTGAGCATTGGGTGTAGCTAATATGCGAGTGTGTTTCATGAATGGATAAATGATTGAGCATAATGGGCTAGGGATAACTTGCTTTAGCGTTGATATTTTGAAAGACATGGTTGCTTGTTGATATGCTTGAGTATTGAAATCTTCATGTCAAAACTAGACTATTGCTTTGAATCATATAAAAGTCCAAATGTGTGCGATGCAATAATTGCAAACAGTGGTGTAAAAACCAGTCAAAAAAGGTGCAAAACGGTGGTTTAGATTTTAGTTGTGTGTGCGATGCAGGGCACACGGTTAATCCATTCAAACTATCTACGATGAGGCAGAACAACAGAAATAAGCAGCCATAACAATGTGTGTGCGATGCAGGACACACGGTTAATCCATTCGAACTGTTTGCGATGAGGTAGAACAATAGAAATGGGCAGCCATATCAATGTGTGTGCGATATACGGCATATGGTTGACTCGGACGAACTGTTTTCGATTAGGGAACACAACAGAAACGGTTCAACTTAACAAGATGTGTGTGATATGTGGCATACAGTTCACATGGATGAACTGTTTGCAATGAGCCAAAAGAACACAAACGAGTCGTGTAAACAAGATGTGTGTGATACGTGGCAAACAACCGACTCAGATGAACTGTTTGCGATGAGAAATTACAACACAGACGGTCAATATAGCTACTTCGTGTGTGATTCTGTGTGTACAAAAAACTTTGAAAAATGCAAACTAGCTGCTTGCGGTGTCTACGAGTATCGCACATGATGCGTCTGCGAGTAATCGTGTGCTGTGATTAGTATGTTACACATACTATTCCTTATGTTAACATGTGTGTGAATTTGCAATATGGGTAGTTAATATGCAAATGCCTTCTGGACATCGGGCACACGCTTAAACTCAATGAACTATGTATGATACTAATACTTTCCATGAAAATTTATGAACCTGGGTAACAGCATTTGAGTAACATATATATAGTGGTTACACTATTCGACAAAAGGAGGATCCTCGTAACACGGTTTTGACAACCATATGGTCCAAATCTACATACTTAACATAGTAACAACTATCACATTTTAAGAGGCTAAGGGCCAACAACCATATGGTTCATATCTACATACTTAACATATATAGTAACAACTAGCACATTTTAAGAGGCTGAGGGCCAACAACCACAACTATCCATTGGAAGCAGCTTGATCACGGCGACTAGGCATCTTGTCAATGAAAAGGAAGAGCCCTCCTGTGCTTGGTAGAGCATGAGTAGAACAGTGTCTCCAATTTTCCAATATGGATGCATTGCCACGAGAAGCGAGAACTTGTTAATTTGAATGGTTCTATTTCTGTGGGAAATGCAGTACCTTGCAATCACTTTGGTGTTATTAGCAGGCACAAGTGTAATTCGACCACGCCGGGAAATCGATCCAGGAACTGCTACAGGGGGTAATTTCTGTTGACATGTAGAATAAAAAACAATTGTAACATATTGTTGAAGATATATATAGTTTATGAGCATCAACATTAAAATAAGACTTTTTACCAGCGTCTTGTTCACTGTGTGCACCACAGGTCTAACTAATCCCATCCAAAATCCAGCGTTCATATGATGTGCTATCTCTGTCAGATTATCAACGAAGTTTATGACATGCTTCAAATCCTTCCAGTGAAATTTGGTATGCTTAGTAACATACAGATCGTTCACTATGCATCCAACATATCCCGCTTAAAAGGTGAAAAGGTATTATTTATTCAGAACATGGCAGAAGAATATATAGTGCGCATAAATTGGTAAATAGAATTTGTTACTGCCTAGGAGCGGAGTCAGAATATGATATCACAATTGGTTGCTTAAATAGTGATCAATTGGTTGCTTAAATAGTAATATGAAGCATGGAGAAAGTTGAAAGGACACTAACCTCGATTAGACTTTGATCGGCTGATGACGTTGGGGAAGTAAACATCCATGTTAATTAGACCAGGTTGTGGTGCACGCACTAGAATTTTATTGCCAGCTTTCAGTTCATAACACTTACACATTTTTCTCCAAAGGTCCGCATTAAAATATATGTGACCATCTTTATCAAGTTTTACGCTGACCTTCATTGTAAGTCCATGTTGTGTTGTCAATATGACATCCTGGGAGTCATCAGCAAAGTAATGCCCAAGATTTCCTTCTACTCCTGTTCTTGCAAAGCAAGGGATGTACTGGTTGAAATGAAAATTAAGATTGTAAATTAGATATATTGAAATAACAGAGCAAGATGCAAATATGGGAGTAACTGATAGAATAGATCAATATATATAGATGAAAGCAAAGTACAAAAATATAGAATTAAAAATAGATAATGTAACAAAGATTTGATGCAAATATATAGATAATGTAGCAACAAATGCTGTATGTTCACAAATTTAGGCCATGCCAACCGTGGTAGGTTGAGATTGAACATACCGAGCGCTCCCTGAAGTCATTCGGAATGGTGAGATAGAACTTCTTTCCGACTGGCCATGACCATAGTTGCCCGATTTGTGCTCGCATTGTGGACACATGAATGAATACCCACGAATCAGCTAGAACAAAAATGATTCCACGGCGATTTCCGCCGGTTGATTAACAGCGACGGACGGACTGTGATAAGAGATGAGTGAATATTTCGCTAATTAAGTCGATTACCTTCTCCATGAGAAAAATCCCCTGCCCAATCCCGCAGAAAACCCCAGTCGACCAGAGTCTAGAATGGCGTTACAGAGAAAGCGGTAGGGGCAAAATCCGGTGCCGTTTGGAGCGCGACCTACGCCCGCCGTCAACAGCCGTCGAGCTTAGGGTGCAGAGTTACGGAGGAGTCCGCGGCGAGTGAGTGTGGACGAAGTGGGCGAGGGTTTTCTTTTTCCTTTTGCATGAGTGAGTGAACACACACGGTTCACAGAGGCGACGGAGATGAATCGTGTGCGATAGTAAATCACCGAGATTGAATGGGAATCCAAATTTCCTTTGTCCTTCATCCATGAGTTTTTTTCTATGATGAACATAAATCCTGCTAATCACCGTGTTCAAATTTGACACTTTTACGGGTTCATTTACAATATTTAGGGGATTGTGTGCATTTTGTAGGCATTAATGCACATAATTCAAATTCAAACAATCGGTGCATGAAAGGGTGCACAAGAACGACCTGGAAAAACCATACACATGGTATTTAGTAATTTCTCAAGCCTTTTACAAGGAATGGGCAGAGATTTCAATGGAATGCATGGCAATAGTCAACCACAAACACGTCATTTACTGGGTTATCAACTATAGAACAATGAAATATGTGCTTGAAAAACATAGACGCCTGGCATGGTGCCATGGTATGGCCTCACCGTGCCCTGGTTAAAAGCTGAGAAGGTTTGATTTATGTCTTCATGCATGCCCTTCATAAATTGAACCATCACGAGGAAGTTCAATGCTTTCGAGAGGGAAATCACCAAGATTGAAGGGGAATCCAAATTTCCGTCCTAGTTTGTCATTTAGTTTTTTTCCAATGATTAACATACCGCCTCAAATGCAACGTGTTCAAATTTGACATTTTTTTTGAACTCATTTACCATATTTAGGGGATTATGTGCATTTTCTGGGCATTAATTATGCACATAATTCAAATTCGAACAATCGGTGCATGAAAAGGTGCACAAGAACGGTCTCGAAAACCATGCTCGTGCTATTTAGTACATTCTCATGCCTTTTACAAGGAATGTGGTAGACATTTCAAGGAAATGTGTGGCAATAGTCAACCATAAATGCGTCGTTTACTAGGTTAACAACTATACAAAAATGAAATGCATGCTTGGAAAACATGACGCCTGGTGTGGTGCCATGGTATGACCTCACCGTGCCCTGGTAAAAATGTCGACATGCACGCCTTTCATAAGACAAACCATCACCGAGGAAGTTTCATGGTTTCGAGGGGGAAATCACCAAGATTGAAGCGGGATCCAAATTTCCTTTGTCCTTTGTCCACGAGTTTTTTTCTATGATGAACATACAACCCGCAAATCACCGTGTTCAAATTTGGCACTTTTCCGGGTTCATTTGCCATATTTAGGGGATTATGTACATTTCCTAGGCATTAATGCACATAATTCAAGTTCAAACAATCGGTGCATGAAAGTCTCCACAAGAACAGCCTATATAACCATGCTCGTGGCATTTAGTAAATTCTCATGCCTTTTACAAGGAATGGACAGATATTTCGATGAAATGTGTGGCAATAGTCAACCACAAATGTTTGTTTGTTGGGTTTTCAACTATAGAAAAAATGAAATAAATGCTTAAAAAACATGACGCCTGGCATGATGCCATGGTATGACCTCACCATGCCCTGGTAAAAATTTGAGAAGGTTTGGCTTATGTCATCATGCACGCCCTTCATAAATCGAACCATCACCGAGGAAGTTTCATGCTTTTGAGAGGGAAATCCCCAAGATTGAAGGGGAATCCAAATTTCCATCCTAGTTTGTCATTCAGTTTTTTTCCAACGGTCAACATACCGCCTCAAATGCAACATGTTCAAATTTGACATTTTTCCGGGCTCATTTACCATATTTAGGGGATTATGTGCATTTTCTAGGCATTAATGGACATAATTCAAATTTGAACAATCGGTGCATGAAAAGGTGCACAAGAATGGTCTAGAAAACCATGCTCGTGTTATTCTTTACATTCTCATGCCTTATATAAGGAATGGGTAGATATTTCAAGGAGATGTGTGGCAATAGTCAACCATAAACGCGTCATTTACTCGGTTAACAACTATACAAAAAATGAAACACATGGTTGGAAAACATGACGCCTGGCGTGGTGCCATGGTATGGCCTCACCAGGCCTTGGTAAAAATTGGAGAATGTATTCCTTATGCCGTGATGCATGCCTTTCATAAAACCAAAACATCACCGAGGAAGTTTCATGGTTTCGAGGGGAAAATCACCAAGATAGAAGGGGGATCCAAATTTCCTTTGTCCTCTGTCCATGAGTTTTTTTTCTACGATGAACATACAACCTGCAAATCACCGTGTTCAAATTTGGCACTTTTCCGGGTTCATTTGCCATATTTAGGGGATTATGTGCATTTCCTAGGCATTAATGCACATAATTCAAGTTCAAACAATCGGTGCATGAAAGGGTGCACAAGAACGGCCTGAAAAACCATGCTCGTGCCATTTAGTAAATTCTCATGCATTTTACAAGGAAGGGACAGATATTTTGATGAAATGTGTGGCAATAGTCAACCACAAACGTTTGTTTATTGGGTTTTCAACTATAGAAAAATGAAATAAATGCTTGAAAACATGATGCCTAGCATGGTGTGCTATGGTATGACCTCAGCATGCACTGGTAAAAATTAGAGAAGGTTTCGCTTATGTCGTCAAGCATGGCCTTCATAAATCGAACCGTCACCAAAGAAGTTCCATGCTTTTGAGAGGGAAATCACCAAGATTGAAGTGGAATCCAAATTTTCTTCGTTCTTTGCCCTGGAGTTTTTTTCTACGACGAACATACACCCTACAAATCACCGTGTTCAAATTTGGCATTTTTCCGGGCTCATTTACCATATTTAGGGGATTATGTGCATTTTCTAGGCATTTAGCACATATAAATCCAATCCAGCTACAGATGCACGGGTGTGATGTGAGGGACGTGGATTGCCATTCGATTGCGGCGCATCCTATGGTGCACACGCGTGATCCGTGTGGCTAGGGTTCCGGCCAATCATAACGCAACACACAATAGGCTCAGCGCACACTGTTTCCGGAAGCGAGGGAGATGAACCGTGTGCGATAATGAACAAGCGAAATTGTAAGAGAAGCCAAATTTCTGTTGTCGTTTGTCGTTGAGCTCTTGAATACCACCGCACTGTACGGCTGCCCGGCCCCTCCATCCCAGAGCTCTCTCCAGGCGTCGTCCATGGCACCACGGCGCACAGTAACTGGTAAGGAAGTGATGGCATCCCGCCGCGCCGCGTTCCTCGCCGTCCGCGACCGCACACATGGTAAGGAAGCGATGGCATCTCGCCGCACCAAGTTCATCGCCGCCGGCAGCCAGACAGTTACATGGGCGGACTTTGAGGCTGCCATGGCCGAATGGGTGGTGGATCTAGAGGCGGCCAAAGCCTCACAGAAGGAGCGGAAAAGGCAGAAAGCAGTCAAGAAAAGAGAGTCCTGCCGCCGCAAGTAAAAAGAGGTCGCACGCCGTGGTGAGGAGAGCTTGGCGGAGATCTAAGCACGGTGGGCTGCTGCCTACAAGGTCGGGAAGGAGAACGCCGGCGTCTGGCTAGCATGCCCCGATGACAGCATGTGAGAAGTAGTTTAAATTTGTAGTACTTCCTCCGTTTCTTTTTAGTCTGCATCTAAGATTTGGTCAAAGTCAAGTGTTGTAAAGTTTGACCAACTTTTAGTAAAAAATATCAACATCTACAATACTAAAGTTATATATTATGAAAATTAATTTCATCATGCATATAATAAAACCGATTTCATAGTATGAATATTGATATTTTCTCCTACAAAGCTAGTCAAACTTTACATAGTTTGACTTTGACCAAATCTTATATGCGAACTAAAAAGAAATGGAGGGAGTATTAGAGCAAATTACCAATAGTACTTTAAGTTTGTAGTATTAACGTACAATGTCGGTAAGAGCATCCTTTGAGGGCTTTGAGCGTTGATTAGCATGTGTGCCCATGTGCTTTTTTGCGTTAATCATTAGAAGATCACAAAATACACGGTTTCTATGTCGTACTCGTCTGCATTTTTTTGTGTTAATGACCCATAAGTCAGATACCTGTGCGATGTTTCCTAATAAACGAGGTGTACCATTGACCGAAAAAAATCAAGTACACATGTACATTTTTTGGAGACAGGATCAGCCTACTTTCTTTTTATCTCGCACACGAGTATTTTATGCGCTTCGTTTGTGTTGCGTGTTTCCCCGCCCAAGTTTCAAGTTTCACAGCGAAATTTTCATTAGGCGCGTGATTTCAAAATTTATTCCTCCAATCACATCCCCACCCTCAGTACCCCCCCCCCTTGCGCCTCCCCCTACCGGCATCTAAAACCGCCGCCTTCGCAACCACAACTTCAACCACATCTACGTTCTGCTCGGATCCAGTCAGGTAACCCACCAATCTCTATCACGGCCCCGGCCTGATTTCTTAAATGGCGCGTGCAAAACATCCTCATGCCTCTAAATCCCCACCGCCAGGAGCTGATGGCGGTCCATGGCGTGATGGCTGTTGTGCGTGTTGACCCAAAGGAACACCTCGCCTCCGCCGCCGATGACGACATGGTGCAGGCTCTGGCCCAGATGAAGTCCCCCAGCGACTACCCCCAGGACTTAACAGGTAAGATCTGACCAGCTAAATCTTACCAATACCACTTGCAACGGCTATGATTTGTATGGTTCATGTATTAAGCATGTTCGTTCCTTGTTTATTTCAGTACCGCACACTATGTGATGTTCAAATATTACCGTGTCTAGCTCAATTTCATCAATACCAGCAATAAACTTACAATACATGACTCGGGATATCACTAGAGATGCTGCCCATTTGCTATTTTTAGTGGATGCTAACCCTATTGTACTTAACATGCATGTCCATGTACTTATGCAGGGTCATAACGGCCGATGCTTTTGTTTGTCGTCGAGGTGAGTTGCATCCCATGTCTTACAGTATTTCACACAATTTGTGCAATTGCAGTTTAAATTCTACCATTTACTGGTTGCATGTAGGTACACATGTCAGTGGCACTGATCTACGCTTCGACCCGGAGGAACAGCTCGCCTCCGCCATCGCTGACTTTGGGTGGGCTCTGGCCAAGATGAAGTGCCCCAGCAACTACCTCTCAGGACTTACCAAATATGTACTCACCACTTCAATCTTACCAATACCACTTTTACTGCCAGTTTTTTACATCAAATCGTGTGTGATGTAGTTAATGAAAGCAAACAGTTAACCAAGGCAGAGTGTGTGTGATAGTTACACCTTCACACACAAGCGTATACATAAAACTGTGTGGGATGTACATACGAACGGAAACGTTTTCCCTGGATTGACTGTGTGGGATGTTTGGACATAAGAACGGAAACATATTCCTTGGATTGACTGTGTGTGATATACATATGAACATAAATGTTTTTCTGGGATTCACCATGTGGGATGTACATACCTACGAAAATGTTTTTCTTGGATTACCGTGTGGGATATACATACCTACGGAAATGATTGGGTTCCGATGCCTCGCCCGATCACACACGGCCCAGCCTGTGTCCCAGGAGGGCCTATCCCCGACGATTTCTGGATTGTGGGAAGGACCCCCTATCGCCCACACTTACTTGGCGACAGTTCCAAATGCCGTTGCGGAAAGGGGTTAAAAACCGTTTGTATAGCACCGACGTGTACTAGTGATTCACATACTCGAGGACGAGCAAGAATTAAGCTTGGGGATGTTGATACGTCTCCAACGTATCTATAATTTTTGATTTTTCATGCTGTTATATTATCATTCTTGGATGTTTTACAATCATTTTATAGCAACTTTATATCATTTTTTGGACTAACCTGTTGACAAAGTGCCCAGTGCCAGTTGATGTTTTCTGCTTGTTTTTTACATCGCAGGAAATCAATACCAAATAGAGTCCAAATGCAGCTAAAATTTTTGTGGATTTTTTCTGGACCAGAAGACATAAGATGGGCCGAAGAACTACCCAAGGGATGCTCCTAGGGGAGCACAACCCACCAGGCGCGCCCTGGTGGGTTGTGCTCCCCTCGATGGCCTCCCGCACCACCTCTTTGCTCTATAAATACCCCAATATTCCAGAAACCCTAGGGGAGTCAACGAAAATCAATTCCAGCTGCCGCAAGTTCTAGAACCACCAAATCCAATATAGACACCATCACGGAGGGGTTCATCATCCTCATTGGTGCCTCTCCAATATTGCGTGAGTAGTTCATTGTAGACCTACGGGTCCGTAGTTAGTAGCTAGATGGCTTCCTCTCTCTCTCTCCTTTCATTCTCAATACAATGGTCTCTTGGAGATCTATTTGATGTAACTCTTTTTGCGGTGCGTTTGTTGGGATCCGATGAACTTTGAGTTTATGATTAGATCTATGTTTTTATCCATGAAAGTTATTTGAGTCTTTTGATCTCCTATATGCATGATTACTTATAGCCTTGTATTTCTTCTTCGAATATTTGGTTTAGTTAGGCCAACTAGATTGATTTTTCTTGCCATGGGAAGAGGTGCTTTATGATTGGTTTGATCTTATGGTGCTTGATCCCAGTGACAGAAGGAAAACTGGCACGTATGTATCGTTGCTATTAAGGATAACAAGTTGGGGTCTATTTCTACATAAATAGATCTTGTCTACATCATGTCATCCTTCTTATTGCATTACTCCGTTTCTCCATGAACTTAATACAGTAAATGCATGCTGGATAGCGGTCGATGTGTGGAGTAATAGTAGTAGATGCAGGCAGGAGTCGGTCTACTGATTTTAGACGTGATGCCTATATAATGATCATTGCCTGGATATCGTCATGATTATTTGAAGTTCTATCAATTGCCCAAGAGTAATTTGTTTACCCACCATATGCTATTTTTCTCGAGAGAAGCCACTAGTGAAATCTATGGCCCCCGGGTCTCTTCTTTATTATATTTGCCTTCACGGTCTATTTTTATTTTCTCTTATTTACAGATCTTTATTATCAAAAAACCAAAAAATACCTCACTGAATTTTATTTACTTTTATTTGCATTTATCAATCTATCACAATTTTTATCCCGTCTACTTGCCAATTTCTGACGTCGTTACCCGAATGGGATTGACAACCCTTTTAATACATCGGGTTGCGAGTATTTGTTATTTGTGTGCAGGTGCCATTCACGTAGTGTTGCGTGGTTCTCCTACTGGTTTGATAACCTTGGTCTCATCACTGAGGGAAATACCTACCATAGCTGTTCTGCATCATCCCTTCCTCTTCGGGGAGATACCGACGTAGTTCAAGATGCATCATAGTCTAATCACCCCCCCTCTAGACATAATTTCGATCCTACACAACCGTAATGTGTGCGACATGGGCCTCCTCCTCCGCCTGATGCTCTGGCGTCATGAGCTTGTAGTAGGTCACCTTGTTGCGGACCATCGCGCAATCGACGTGGGACCTTGAACTATGGAGGAAAGGATGGGGAAGCAGCGATACAGACGAAGGATGAGAATGGACAATGGTTGCCTCTCCATCCGGCTTGAATAATGGGACCAAGTCCCTCGGGTGGCCTGCCAGAATGGCGCCATAATGCATCCTCACCTAAACCGGAGGAGACGCTCGTCGGTCTGACATGTATTAGTTTGGTCCCATTCGTTAGTCCTACGTGGTGGCCTGTCCAAGTGGGTCCTCCCGTTCCCATCTAGCCCACATATGGGCTGGGCATGGGGTTGACGGACAACCAAGACATTTGGTGTGCAATGATCGGGTAGTCCGTCGCTGCGTTTGGGGCGGATATGAGGCGTCCGGTTGTAGATGCTCTTAGTGTTGGGGAACATAGCAATTTCATAAAAAATCCAACGCACATGCAAGATCATGGTGATGCATAGCAACGAGAGGGAAGAGTGTTGTCCACGTACCCTCGTAGACCATAAGCAGAAGCGTTATGAGAACGCGGTTGATGTAGTCGTACGTCTTCACGATCGACCGATCCAAGCACCGAAGGTACGACATGTCACATCCCTAGCTTCTGGCATTGCTCTAGCCTAGCTTCATGTGTGCATCATGTCTATATTTTTGAAACTTGAATTGAGGAATATTGGAAGCCTCAAAACCCTAAATAAAAGAGGGGCAAAAACCCTAGAAATCTTATTCATTGCTCCAAATGGCTCTTCTTAAATGTTTGATAATTTTTGGTAAGGGTTCTGGTCCCAACCAAAATATTGAACATTTTTAAGGATTTATTTTTGGGACTTTGAATTTAAATCATAGCTATTTGAATTGGACTTATATCTACTGTTAAATAAATATAGGTCCAATAATTCTGAAATATTTTTGTGGAGCATTGTTTTAATTCTTTTAGCTCCTAAAAATATTGTCAGAAGCAAAATAAATTGAATTGGTTTCAAAACCAAATTCAAAACAAACCTGCAAAATAGAAAAACTGAAATAGTTAGAAAAGGGAGAGAGAGTCTTACCTGGCCCCTTACCTGGCTGGCCCAGTGGACAGCCCAGCCCACTGGCCTGGTGCCAGTCGTCCTCTACCTCTGCCAGTAGATAGAGGAGGGAGACAGCGCACGCGCGCGCCGTGGCGCCACGCCACCTCCCTGCCTGCCTGCGTCCCTCGCCACCGCGACGCCTCGGGCCTTCTCTTCGGCGCCGCCTCGAACCCCTGGACCCCCTCACTCATCCCCTTCTCCTGCTCTCCCTCTCGCTCCGCACCTCGGGCCCGAACGGAGCCGCCGCCACCGACGCCGATTGCCGCAGCCACCGTGCACCCCTAGCCTTGCCGATGCACCCAGGAGCTCCGCCTCGACCCCCTCCTTCCTCCCCACCGACCCACGGCCCTCCGAAAGCCCTGCAACGCCGTCACCATCGCCGTTCCGTCGCCGGCCACCGAAGCTCCCCTCCGTCGATTCGCCGGACCCCGTGCCTCCCCTGCCTCGCCAGCAGCACCAGAAGAACCGCGGTGAGCCCTCGACCCGATTCCCCTCTCCCCGTGCCCCACCTCCCTCTCTAGCTAGCCCCACCACTTTGCCGAGAATCTCTCGCCGCCGGCCATGGCGTGGCCGTGGCCACAGCCACCCCAGCTCGTATCCGAGCCCACCGACGTGCTCACCGTGATCTCAGGAGTCCGTAGCACGCCCCAGCTCCTCATGCCGTGCTCCCTAACCCCGACCCCGAGATTGCCCGAACTCCGGCAGCCGCAAAGGGGCTCGCCGCCGGCAGCTCCGGCCACCCCAGCTCCTCCCACTTGCACTACCAGACGCGCGCGAGTCTGGGCTTCGCGTGGGTGGTCTCCGCCGCCCGAATGGTCGCCGGAGCGGCGATCCCGAGCCCCTCCGCCGCGTTTGCTGTCGCCGGCGGCTAAACGCCGGCGCATTAGCCCCGGTTGACCAGGGGGTTTGACCTCCCCTGGGTCAATGACATGTGGGCCCGGCCCTGACTAATTCTAGTTTAGGATTAGTTTAAATTTAATCAACTCTGTTAATTAATCCTGACACTGACCAGTGGGCCCGACCCCCCTTAACCTTTTAATTAAATTAAATTAACCCCGGTTAACCCCCCCTGTCACTGACGTGTGGACCCCACACGTCAGGTTTGACCTGGACCGCCCGTTGACCTGCTGAGGTCAGCATGAGGTCATGCTGACGCCATAATTCATTTTCTGGAATTATTTTAATTCTAAATAATCAGAAAATTCCAGAAAATGCCTAAAACTTCTAAAAATCATAGAAAATTAACCGTAACTCCAAATTAAATAATTTATATATGAAAAATTATCAGAAAAATTCAAGGAATCCATCTGTACCATTTTCATGCATGTTAGAACAACTTATAGATGCTGTTTAGCACAAATCAATTAAATGGCATTTGAATAATCACATATGGAGTTTAAATTTGAATCTTGTATTCAAACCAACTTCATTTAATCTGTTGCTAGTTGCATTAGCTCAAAACACATTCATTTTGCCATGTCATGATCATGCATCATATTGTGCATTGCATTGATCGTGTTTTTCTGTATTTGCCGGTATTTGTCCCCTCTCGATAGACGTGATACCGATGATGTGATCGTTGACACTGATGAAGACTCAATGTTATCTTCAGAAGTGCCAGGCAAGCAAAACCCCCTTGTTCATTCCGATACAATCCTACTCTCTCGCTCCTGCTCTCTTTTAATGCATTAGGACAACACCGATTCATCTGTTACTTGCTGCGGTAGCTGAACCCCTTTATCCTTTGCATGACCTGTCATTCCACAGTAAATAGATGAAACCCACTAGTATGAGTAGGAGTTGTTTGAGCCCTGTTGTGCCTACTCATTCATGTTTGTTTGTCATGCCTGCTACTGCTTAGAGTTGAGTCAGGTCTGATTCATCGGGGATGAATCAGAGGTGTGTGAACATGTCCTACTGTGTGTGAGCTAAGTGTGTGAACACGATTTGGTAAAGGTAGCGGTGAGAGGCCATGTAGGAGTACATGGTGGGTTGTCTCATTGAAGCCGTCCTTAGGAACTGAGTTCTGTGTTTGTGATCCATGACTCAGCTACTACCATACATTGGGCCCTGAAATATGACCCCGCTCGACTTCTTATTCACCCTTGTCCTCTGTCCAGGAGTTGCAAGTAGTTTCTGGTGTTTGTAGTATGCTGGAGGCCGTGGACAGCGCTGATCGTAGGGGTGGGCTGTGATGCGGTAGGCACGTGGCCGGGTATACCGGGCGCCCGTTTGGTGTCACGGAACCCTGTTCACATCGTTTGGGGCTGTGAGCGAAACTCCGGCCGGATCTCCTCATGGATGGAACCCGAATAGGCGATAAACCTGGACTAGAGACTTGAGTGTTTAGGTAGGTCGTGGTCTACACCCACGTCGGCTTTCGCTTGAAGTCTGCCGAGCACATGTCGTGTGCAGACGCTAAGTGGTGGAAACATGTATGAAGAAGTACACCCCTGCAGGGTTAACATCATCTATTCGAATAGCCGTGTCCGCGGTAAAGGACTTCTGGGTTGCTTATATCAGTTCATAGACAAGTGAAAGTGGATACTCTAAAATACGCAAGATAAGCGTGAGTGCTATGGATGGCGTTCTCGTAGGGAGACGGGAGCGGATCCATAGTGGTGTATTGATATGGTGAATATGTGGACTCGTGTGCGCCACCTCAAAAGGTTCACTTGCAGTCGTAGTTAGGATAGCCACCGAGTCAAAGCTGGCTTGCTGCAGTTAAACCCCACCACCCCTTTGTTGATAATGATGCATATGTAGATAGTTCTGATGTAAGTCTTGTTGGGTACATTTGTACTCACGTTTGCCTATTTTATGTTTTTGCAGAGAGACTTCAGTCTCACTAGTAGTTCCGCTTGGACTTCGACGTTTAGCTTGATACCTCAGCTACGATCTTGTGCCCTCGGCAGGATCTGGTAGATAGTCAGGCTTCTCAGCCTTTTTCATTTATAGATGTCTGTACTCAGACATGATAGCTTCCGCTTGTGCTTTGACTTGTATGCTCTGAGTGTTGGGTCATGAGACCCATGTTTGTAATATCTCGCTCCTCGGAGCCTATTGAATAAACTACTTGAGTCGTAGAGTCATTTTGTGATGCCATGTTGTATTGCACATATCGAGCATATTGTGTGTATGTTATTGAAATGCTTGGTATGTGTGGGATCTGACCATCTAGTTGTTTATCTTTAGTAGCCTCTCTTACCGGGAAATGTCTCCTAGTGTTTCCACTGAGCCATGGTAGCTTGCTACTGCTCCGGAACACTTAGGCTGGCCGGCATGTGTCCTTCTTTGTTCCTGTGTCTGTCCCTTCGGGGAAATGTCACGCGATGAATACCGGAGTCCTGTTAGCCTGCTACAGCCCGGTTCACCGGAGTCCTGCTAGCCCAGTGCTACAGCCTGGATTCACTCGCTGATGACCGACACGTTCGATGCTGGGTCATGGATGCCTGTCCCTGTAAGTCTGTGCCACTTTGGGTTTACGACTAGTCATGTCAGCCCGGGCTCCTTATCATATGGATGCTAGCGACACTATCATATACGTGAGCCAAAAGGCGCAAACGGTCCCGGGCAAAGGTAAGGCGACACCCGTGGGGATACCATGCGTGAGGCCGCAAAGTAATATGAGGTGTTACCGGCTAGATCGATGTGACATCGAGTCGGGGTCCTGACAGCGTTGGTATCAGAGCTTGACTGCCTGTAGGATTACCAAGCCAAACTGGTCGAAGTTGAGTCTAGAAATTCTTTAGTTATATAAGGGAATTGATTGTGGGATGGAACGTAAGGCTCTTTTTACTCCTTATACCTCATGCCCTTCTGATCTGAGTCATCTTATCTTTCCTGCGGGGATTAAGAACTAGGTTATCTCTTCTTTCTATCAGGATCACGTGTTACTAATCAGTAGACTTATAAGATTGTTGGACTTAAGCCTCGTTTCAGTTCCTACTACTTCTGTATGTTAATTATTGATCTCGAGACCTTGATATTGTGCTTCTGAGTGGTTATGCCACCATTTTTGTGAATGTCTCAAATCTTTTCTGAGCATTTATAGCCGTTATGCTGTCCGAGTCATCCCAGGTTTCTAAGTAGTCTGATGCAATTGCAAATCCTTTCTTCCTGTTTCAATGTTCCCATGGGCCAGATTAACCACACTAATCAGTGAGTTGAGGTACTCCGTTACCTTGACATATATGTTGGAGATACTATTATGGCCCTAGGTGTTTAGGGAGTCACCTAGTAATCTAGCAATGTTTTGTGATCCCCAGTGTGATGATTCTGGCTTTTATTCTCGAAAGCATCCCGTGATGCCACTTAGTAGTAGGTATTCTATTCCTTGGGCTTTGAACCCGAGATTCACTCTACTTACTTCATGTTGATAGTGTTTGCTAGTTCCTTCAGGATATTAGTAACTTTGCGATAGTCCTCGAGGTCCGTGGTATTTCCTTCTTCCAAATACTATGAACCGCTTATGGCAGATGTTTATTGGATCAAAAGATCACAATTAGAGTACTCTTGAGGAGTTCCCCATTCATAAATCGTGACTCTGCCAGTTCTACCTTTCTGCATGGGTTATCCGGAAGAAATATGTTGAACTTGGTTCGACATACTAATCTATGCATCCACAACTCAGAAAATTATATGTTCCTTTGAGTTGTTCTCCGTAGTTGCATTCTGACCCTCGTCTATCAATTGATAGTCAAGAGTATGCGTGCGTTCGTTTATCGATGCCTATTACTCTTGTGGTCCGTCAAGCCATTCTGTCCTGAATGACTTGGAGAAACAAACTCCAGTACCTCTTCCATATCCAGGATTGGGTCAAAAAAATTGTGCTCCGCAGATCAAATTGCTAATCCAGCTTTTGTTCTGTTCTACCTTGGAGTATTACCTTATTTTATATCAAGATTGTTATAGGAATTGCACACCATCCTATGAACTCTTGGTACAGTGATACTTCTTGCCATCATTAGTCATTCCTCGGTCTTCGTGTTGATGCAACCGGAATACCGACAAGTGAATCATGATGTGTGAACTCAATACTCCTAGCAACCCCATTGCTTGGTAGTTAATGGACAAAAATCTTATTCCTAGTATGTTGGTTTTTGAATCATCCTTCTAAGATTGATCGTGCTACCTAGTCCTTATTTCCTGGTGCACTCTTTGATTGATGAGTTAGGATTTTGTCAAGTCCTCGCTCATTTGATCATATCATCTTGCCCTGAAAAGCAAGATTGTTCTCGAGCTTAGTAACATATCGGTGATTTGTGATTTTCCGAATATCTTCTCGGAAGTATTACCAGGTTGTTCCCTGACTGTTATGTTAAGCTCGTGATCAAGTTGGTTTCCTGTGAACCATCCTTCTTCAAGAATCTGTGTTGGATATCCCTGAGCTAGTTGGTTAAGCTAGACAACAACTTGGAGAGTTGGAAGATAAAAGCTTGCCTGACTTAGTTCGTTTCAAAGGGATATTCTTGTGTAGTATGTGTTGACGAAAGATGATATCTTCATCGACTGGTCCCTGTGATCAGTTGCTGGACCTATTGTCTTATCAATCCTTTGATTTGAGAGTGGGCTATCGTCAAATCAAATCAGTACCAATGATGTTCGTAATGTTGTCTTATTCGTGGTCAATCCCTCGAGCATACACCATTACATCTTTGGCCTGACCAATGCTATCACCGTGTTCACTTAACTATGGAATTCCTTTTAAAAGGAAACCTAGATGAATTGTTGTTGAGCCCATTGACAACATCCTTATCTCCTCCATAATTTTGCTGAACATTAAGCTAGTGTTGTAAACTTTTGAAGCATTTCCTTCATGCTAGCTCATGAAGTATTTGTTTGATGAAAGGAGTGACTTCCTCTTATACACGTGCATTTGGTGAAAGTTGCCGCCGTGAATTTGAGAAAGCTAGTTTTGTTTCCTTGGAATCATCCCAAATCAGTCATGCACACGTGCGAAGTATTCTGTGGTCTGGAGACTTGCAACCTTCATTCCATATGTGTCCCGAGCACACCAAGCCACTGATTGATTTGTTCAAGGAGAAGAAGTTCCTTCATAAGAGCTAATCATATGACTTATGCAAGGACTTCGTTATCCACGGTGATGGTTCCCAACCAGAACTCGGTAGTGTTTTATTATAAGACTACTTTGTGGTCATGCTTGTCCGGGACAACGTGTTCACATGTTTGTAGCAGAACCAGCTCATGTTTTGGAGCTTGCTATCGTAGTTCATTTCCCGAGAATCTCGCAACGTCATCTCGTCGAATTGTGTTGCAAACTTTCATTTTTCTTCCTAGACTCGATGAGTCTGGAATATCCTGACACCAACCAGATCTGGATCTCAGGCAGATATGATGGTTTGGAACATTTCCCAAGAACTATAATATTGGTCCCTTGATAACCGGTAAAGTGGATGTCGTGGCCAGCACCACCCAGCCGAAGGACCTATTATTGTGGTATCTTGACTGAAGCAGTTGGCCACCTTCCCATAAGGACTTCGTAGGAATTACTCTCTAGTTGCCCCTATGGATCTTTGTGTTTCCGAAGTCCGACCTTTTTACTTGATGTTCTAGATATCAAACCATATCTATGGGTGGGTTACACTAGCACATCAAGGAGAACATTAGAAGCGGAGTGCTAAATGTCTCTCGGTCGATCATCCAGATTTTGTTCCTTGGCTTCGCTAAGGTGTAATCTGAGAAGGTGTTATCTTCCTTTGCATCTGCATCCTCCATCACCATTCATCATGGTAGTAAGCTGTGCTACCGGACCTTGACACGGATGTTGGTAAAACCTTGATGAATGTGGAAATGCTCAAGTTCTTGAGAGCACGCACAAGCGCTACGTCTTATCATCGGCACTAGCTGGGATTGCCCCAGATTCTTCGGTTATGCTATAACCACTCCAACAGTGAATTCACTCTTTATTGTTGGGTTCTTCCCCAGTTACCAGAATCATTCCCAGCATTTGCATTTTGTTTCCAGCTTGCACCGCCAATGTGCCATTCTACCATGGGTCTCTTCCACCTCCGGTGATAAGCAAATTCATCCATTACGTTGTCTTCAATAAGGTAATCCACATCATCCAAGTCCGAGTATGCCATTCTACAGACCCCCTCCAAACGATCGTTGTGAATTGCCTTATGCTGGTATGAAGAGTTTCAATGATCTCTGAATCAAAAGTAATTCTTTTTGCCACTTAAGGTAATACTCTACGATCACCTTCCTCCAGGATGTTTCGTCGTGGTATCATGGCAACTCAACTCTTCGCTACGTTGGCAATCGTTACCACCTTCTTAAGCGTGGAATCGTTGTCTACCTAGTGAACCTTCGTCATCC